>NC_142953.1:23766252-23873752 GCF_046866305.1 Octopus bimaculoides | reverse complement strand
CCAACTGTATGTATGTGTGTATGTTTGTCCCCCCCCCCACTGCTCGAAAATGGTTTTGATTAGTTTATGTCCCTCATAACATAGTGGTTTGGCAAAACAGACTCATTGATTAAGTACCAGACTTGGCTTGATTTGTTCAACTAAACCCTTCAAGGTGGTGCCCCAGCATGGCCGCTGTCCAATGACTGAAACAAGTAAAAGATAAAAGATGTCTATATGATGCTATATACCTATTTGTATTTTAAACAACCTTGTTTTTTTTTTATCATCTCCATTCCCTTCACGCCCACACGCTTTACCATTTTTAGTATTTTTAAAAAGAATTCTAGAGAAAGACAGAAATGAGTGTGCAATAGAAATATAAGAAATAGAGAAGTTTAGGAAAAACAGCCAAGGTGATCCAGAAACACACACACACATACACACACACAAAATTAACAGGTTTTATGATCCAGTAGCAAGGTTGGTACTAAAAACAGACCATCTACCATTCATGTACACTATGGTTTCTTACAGTAAATGTTCAAAATTATTAAGATGATATAATCTGTGATTAAAATATGATGCGATTGGATGAAATATCTCCACTTCATTGATGTTAAAGGGAATTTCTTTAAATACATATTAGAGAAACTCAATTTTACATTTAAATTTTCTATCAAATATATTATAGGTGATGATGGCAAAAAAAACCCATACAGAGATATATTCCTGTTTAAGATAGTAATGTTGACCTATCTGTCTCTTTATCAGCTATTTTCTGTGCTGGTGTTGAATAAAAATGTTGAGAAAACAACATTTTCAAGACATCCTCACCAACTTTGACCTCAGTCCACAGCACCATCTTTCTATCATCCAATTTAAATATCTTAGCTGAAATTTTCTTCTTTTTTTTTTATCTTTTACTTGTTTCAGTTGTTGGACTGTGGCCATGCTGAGGCACCACCTTGAAGCCTGACATTTATTCAATCAGTCTCTTTTGACAAATTTCTAAGTGCAGGGATGTAAACAAAACAACACCAGTTTTCAAGTGGTGATTGGAGACAAACACACACATATATATTATAGGCTTCTACTCAGTTTTCATCTACCAAGCTCACTGAAAAGGCATTGGTCAGCCCAGGGCTATAGAAGAAGACATTTAACAAAGGCTCCACCACACAATGGGACTGAACCAAAGACCACATGGTTCGGAAGCAAGCTTCTTAACCACTCAGCCACACTTTTCGCTTGACATATAAAGCCCCTTAACTCCAAACAACCATCTTATAAATCTTTCTTGCTAAACTTGATCCATTCCAGCAACTAATAACTTGTATCCATGGGACATGTCAATATATTGACAAAGCAGTTTAGAAAACGTCAGACTTGAACAGGTCCATCATGTCAGAGTTAACGATATCACAGAGATGTCATGAGAGAGGGCCAATGGAGTTAATATGATTGCTAAGATGATATGTAGCTTTGTTCTCACTCTATGTCAAGACCAACTGCCATCCAATTAAACTAATATGATACAACATACCAGTAATATCATGGGTCAATGTTTATTGATCATTGTAAAGCCTGGCTGACTGCTCTTTCACTAAATCTTTTTTAATAAAGTCTACTCCTCCTTCACCAGCCTCAGAAAGTAAAAAGCTTTTTTAATACATAATTACCAAAGCATAAAATGCGTGTGTGTGTGTGCGTATGTGTGTGTGGGTTCATGCACCTGTGCATGTGTACATGCATGCATGTATGTATGTGTGTATGTATGTATGTATGCATGTATGTATGCGTGTGTTTGTGTACCAATTTGTAAGCATAATGTAATTTAATAATCTCATTCTTCAGGGTACAATTATGAGTAATTAAAATTTCTAAATTAACTTTGAGTCAGCTAAAATACAATGTACTGGATTATTATTATTATTAACAACAACAACAACAACAACAACAATAATAATAATAATAATAATAATAATAATAATAATAATAATAATAAAGAAACTAAAAACAACAACAACAATGATAATATTAGAAACGTAAAATTTATAACAATAAGTTACCAAATGAAACCAAATTTCTGATCAGAAAATTCCATGAAACAATAATCCCAAGACAAAGCCATATCCTTCAAAGTATAGACTAACCTATTGAAGTCTTTGAATGTTCTTTTTTATTCCCCCCCCCCCTGCCCAGTTTGTTATTAAACATTCTTATAATTGACTGACAACAATCCTGTCAAATGCAGAAAGTAATAACGTTTGTGTAGACCTAGTGAGGTAATGTGACAAAAATAAGAAATGCACCATTTCATTTGAGATGAACATTAGTAAAACCATTCTCTATTAGATCCTTTTATTGGCACCATTAACAAACAGAATGGTCAAATTTAATTCCAAAAGGCTATAACCCTGATGGTACAACATCTATTACAATCTTTGGACTGGAAGGCATTTTGTCCACTGCTCCACCAATTTTATTAATGGCCAGCATCCTTGGATTCTGAACAAGTTTCTAGTTTAAATATTGGGCTAAGGCTGTGAATTGGCAGAATCGGTGGCACACTGGGCAAAATGCTGAGTGGCATTTCATCCATCTTTACATTCTGAGTTCAAATTGCATCAAGGTTGTCTTCACTTTTCATCCTTCCAGGGTCAATAAATTAGGTACATGTCAAGCACTAGGGTTGATGTAATTGACTTGCCCTCCCCTCTCGAGCTTGCTGGCCTTGTGCCAAAATTTGAAACCGATTTAGATAGAGGACCACAATTTTGGTAGAGAAAGGAGGGTTAACCAGCTAAATTGACCCACAGCACTTGACTGGTACTTAGCCCCAAGGGGATGAAAGGCAATGTTGATCTCAGTGGGGATTTGAACATAGAACATAAAGAGATGGAAGACCTACTGCAACATATATTTTTTCAAGAGACTAATAATTCTATTAATCCTCTACACTCTGGGATTAAATGAAAATAAAAACAGCCTCTAAAGATTTAATGTAGATCAACTCTCACCAGCCTGTTATCTTATCAAATCCCTATGGTACCCCAAGATGATAATTTCCACCCTGTACTTTGTTTATGAAGAGCTGCTGCATAGTACAACCAGTCATTGAGTGATGATGGGAATATCATAAGAGGGACCTGTCTCTCATGTCAGCTCACAGCATCTACCTTTTTGGTCTCCATTGCTGAAAAGGAGATAACCACTCTGAAATGCATGCATCCCACAGTTCTGGTTCAGGACTGCTGTGAACTGACTCACTGTATTTACACCTATTTGCTTACAGCAGTGTTTCTCAAACTTTTTACCCTTGTGTAACCCTTAAAATAAATTACATGTCTCATGGAAACCCTGAACAAAAAAAAAAAAAAAATTACATACCATATCTTTCACATATTTTTTTTCATGTTAGTTCATGTGGTAAATATCACATTTCTTGGTATTGTCTTTCTTTCATCTCTCTACCTTATTCATTATTTCGCTTGTACCTTTCCCTCTGTCTCTTCCTCTATCTCGTTTCTTCCCTAATTCTTCAATCCCTCTGCCCCCTACCTCTCTCTGTTCCTTCCATATAACCGGTGTTCAGCCAAGCATGACCTTTCTTTCTTGGCTTGACTGCTGCCCATACAACACCTTATTTTCCTGTCTCCTGATATTCATCTATGTTGTGCCACATGGCTCTCACCCCACACACCAGCTCAACTTGACTTGTCCTTATTAGGTGAAAGACACCTGTTGTTATTCTCGTGTTGTTTGTATTTGTAACCGTGTAACATTTTCTCAGTTTTCTCGTTTCTTTGTCTGTGTTATCGTACACATTAGCTTGCTTTCTTCCAAAAATTTAACGCTCTTAGCTTAGATTTTTGGGGATTCTACCAATTATGAACAGTCTCAAGAGTAACAGGTTGAAACTGTAATGATAATTGGAAACTTGACTGATGAACAAAAGGCTATGAATGATCCATCCTGGTTTTTCCTGTCTGTCTTTGTATCGTCTATCTGTCCGTATGTTTTTATTGTCGTCTGTTATGCTCTTATTCTGTTTATTGCATTCATATATATATATAAATATAAATAATTTATATAAAGGGCATTAACTGTGTAGTAATGACTCACGCTTCGAAGCGTGAGGCATTACTACACAGTTAATGCCCTTTATATAAATTATTTATATTTATGAAAGAATGATGAATTTTTTTCATTACGAAATTTTTTTCATTATTTTTTTCATTATGAGGTTTTTTTCACGCTGACTACTTGATAAATTTTTATAAAGAATTTATCCTATATTATATTATATATATATATATATATATATATATATAACCAATAATATGTGTTGTGCATGTATAGTAATATTACGAGCATGAAATTAGCATTAGCTTATCTCACACTTCCTCATGGAATCTCTAGGAACCTTCTGCAGAACCCTAGGGTTCCAGGGAACCCCGGTTGAGAAACGCTGGTCTACAGTGAGAAATTTTCTCCATCACAAAATACAATAAATGGCTTTCTTATGGGCTCAAATATGTCCCAAGCATATTTGAACGGTTGACAAGTTTGTATTTATACACATCACTGCTTGGTGCTGTCGTCATGACAATTTTAATGTTTAAAACAGTGATAGCTACTGTTTACTGGTTATGAGTTGATATCAAGTTATCAGAATTAAACAACATGAATTATTGATAAAGTACTGAACAATAATGGTCCTTTACACAATTGTAATAGCTCACTATTTTCTTGGGCCTCTAACTAGACAAGATTCTGATCAGCAAGAAGCAACAACAAAGGCACTGAAGAATTCTTTACATGACAACAGGCAGAACACAAGACATTCATAAAAAAACAGCAGCAACTGAGATACACCCTGTCCCCACCCCTATTGCCTAAAGCTATGAATACAGCAGAATAATGAAGAAACTAAACCATTCTGATGTATGTAGTGCGTATATATCGAAGGTCAATGTAGTACAGTGATGGTGGTGAAACTTAGATCAGTTTCCATTCATATTATTTTCCCTGAAGAGAACAACAATGTTATTTTGATGGCATTTACTATTTTCTTACATAACTTACGTAAATAGTTTTGTTCAATACACTTCAGTTATTTATTTTTTTTTTATTATTTTTTGCTTATTTCTTATCTTGCTTAGATCTCCCACTGTCACTTCTTACTCAATCTTTTGTACACATTCATTATATATACATTCACTTATATATGGTAGCAGACACTAACAAACACTTATACACACATGTGTATGTATATATATATATATATATATATATATATATATATATATATCTTTATATATATACGAGTGTCACATCTACACACACACATATATATGTAAATGATAACACAGTGTTAGCTTCAATGACTTGGCCATGTTGTGCAATCAGTGGACTATCAGTAAGCAAAACAACTGGTTTAATCTCAGCTGAATGAAAGACACACAACAAGGAGAACTGAAGCAGTTCAAACATTCACCCAGAATCATAATTTGAAAAAGTGTAGCATTAAATATGTCTGAGAGAGAATTATTGGTAAATAGAGGAGACACAGATGGATCGTGTATAGTGGAACATGGTATTTTGACATAGCAGGAATTGAACATTTCAGTGGTAATTGAGAAAGTAGACAGTAGTGTGAAGGGACCAACACAGCAGTGCAGAGGGACCAACACAGCAGTGCAGAGGGACCAACACAGCAGTGCAGAGGGACCAACACAGCAGTGCAGAGGGACCAACATACCAGTGTGAAAGGACCAACACTTCCTAATTCCTCTGCCTCACCGCTACATGTCATCCCTCCCTCATTCATTAAGATCCACATTAAACACTTTACCGAATCACTTCAAACTTGAAATGCAGTCCTCAAAAGTCCTTTCCTTGTCAAACCACATCACCCTCACGAATATGAGATGACTTGTAATGGCTATCACCAGCACACACACACACACACACACACACACACACACACACACAAAATAAAAAGTATTACTTGCAAATCATTAAAATTTCAGTAAAAAATCTGGGCTTCTAAATAAAATAAAAAGATAATTGATGCTTTTCATTTCATGGGAATTTTAAATTGAAACAAGGAAGCTGAGCAGTTGGGTCTGACAATGGTGTGAATGACGAGCTTGAAATTTTACACCTAAAGGAAGAGGGGTTTTTTTGACAGCAAAAATCTGAGACAGTAATGAATATAAACTAAAACCACGTCATTGTAATATATCAGAATCATGGTAGTGTAATCCTTGAGGAACAATAAATGTTACTATATGACGGTATGTGGCTTAGTGGTTAGGGTATTCAGCTCATGATTCCAAGGTCATAAGTTCGATTCCTGACAGCATGTTGTGTCCTTGAGCAAGACTCTTTATTCCATGTTGCTCCAGTCCACTCAGCTGGCAAAAATGAGTTGTACCTGCATTTCAAAGGAGCCAGCCTTGTTACATTCTGTGTCACACTGAATCTCTCTGAGAACTATGTTAAGGGTACATGTGTCTGAGGAGTGCTCAGTCACATGTTAATTTCACAAGCAGGCTGTTCTATTGATTAGAACAAGTGGAACCCTCATCATCATAACCAATGGAGTGCTAATACAGTACAAATGTTATTGTTGTCATAGAATAAATCATAGAAAATGTCTGTAGATTTAAATGCGTCATCATTTCTATTCATATGAAACTGGATTTTCAAATTATACTGTAATCAAAGCAGAAAAACTAAGAAACTAGATATGAAAACTTACATTAAAAAAAAGATATGTGGCTGGCTTTTAAATATTACCAGAAAACATTCATATATTTTTAATTAAAAGTACAGGACAACTATCTTAATGAAACCAAAAACTGAAAGTAATATTTTTAAAATTAGAAAATAAAATGTCCTTCAAGTTATTTGGCAAAACTAATTATTTCAAAATTATTTATGAATCTAGCCAATAAATCTTAGTTAAATGATTTGAAACTTTAAATGCAAATTCACAGAAATAGTTTGAGTTTTTTGTTTTTTTTAAGCTGGAGTGCTTTTAATGATAGGGATAAACAGTAGCAGTACCACCTAAAGGATGATCTCAACTAAAAGGCCAACTGATCACTAATATCCTAGCAAACTTGACCAGCTCATAATTTAGGTCCTTCTCCAAGAGACCCTGTTTCCAGGGAGCTCTACAAAAGAGTGACCTCAAGTAATCACTCATTCATCTGAAGTCAGATGAATTTACAGTTTACAATTATCTTGAAGGAAAATTCACTTTTGGTCATTTTTCACTCAACGACCAAAGGAACTGCAGTATAGTCACTCAACCTGCTAGAAATAGCAACCAAATTTGCTTCCAGTCACATCTTAAAATCTTAACCCCTTTACTGCAAAATAAAATTTCATGGTTATTTCAGTAATGATGTTAAATATCTACCAAAAACTAGAATTACTATTTCCTGCAAATCATGCTGCCTCAGTAAACTTGACACATCTCATCTAAAGATAGTTTCAAACATGAAAACATGACATTCTCCACCAACGAAAGATAGAATGGTTTATAAAACTGCTTTCCACAGTTAAGGGCAATGAAATGTTGAGTGGATTTATCTGATTTCTGTGGTAAAACAGGTTCCAAAAAATGACATAGGGAACTGTAGATTAAGATACATTAAATCTGAATGGAAGATGGATTAGTCACGATTAGACTGTCTTTGATCATAGCTCCACTCAGTGTCGGTGTTGACTTAGTGTTAAACAATATGCTGTTTGCTTTGTAACTATTATAAATCCTTAAGGAATTAGAATGTCTTAACTGCAATCTTTTATGATAGAATGCAAACTAAAACCCACTCATTTCCAAAGTCAATTAATATTCATTTAAATTGTGATATTCAAATCCCAATTTATTATTCAATAGCTGCTAATAGGACATGCTTTTAAAATGCTTCGGTTTAATAAGTTTATAGAATTTGAAATAAAAATTCATGAAATAAAGAACTTTTATTAACACAGCAAACACAAGAGGTGGAATTCTCTATGCAAATTACACCAATTACACTGGTTCATGCTGGAGATGAAATGAAGTCAATATTACAGGAATTCCTTCTGTTTCCCAATGAAGTGATAAATATTTTATTCGCTTAAAAAATTATATTCTTTCTCCATCACTCTCAGATTCCACTTTTCTGTTCCTTAATTTACCATTCCTCTCTTTCAGTTCTTTCTCCTATTCTTGCTTCCCCCCTCTTTCACTCTTTCTTCTCCCTTCATTACACCATACTCTTTCTCTCCCTCTTCTTCTTTTCTACATATTTTCATACACTGCACACATTCTCTCTGGCAGTCTCTCTCTCTCTCTCTCTCTCTCTGTCTGTCTGTTTCTCTCTCTCTCTCACTCACACATGCAATCATTAGCTTATTTAATATCTGAAACTATGCATTACTTTCCTGAAGCTGCTATCACTATATTTATAGATCCATCAATGTTAGTGTTACGATTATCATTATTATTTTTATTATTATTATTATAACAGACGACTAGCATTACTAACATGCTAAACATTAAATTGTTAGCACAATGCATTTTCCTTTGTAAGAAGGCGGAGAGAAGTCCATGATCTTTGCACGCCCTCTCAGACAACCTGCTATTACTACTAATAAGCATACAAGACACTAGCTAATACTGATACACATATTAATACAGCAACGCTAACACACTAAACAGGGAAGCTGCCTTTTATCAATATTAGGACTCTACTAAACAAGCTATTATTATCAATACTGATGAAGTAACCCATTGTCTACAGAAATACATCAAAACAAGATGCGAACTACAGTCTACATTTAGATAACAAAATACATTAAATATATTTAAATTTAAATACTAAAGCTATGAAGGTTATTTATTTTCAAGGATTCAGGATTAGTAACTTTTGCTCAATATTTCATTAAAACTGTGATTCAAAAATGAATACAAAAAACTGTTACTATTTTCTTTACAATCATCATCATCAACTAATGTCTGTTTTTCATTCTGGCATGGGCTGGACAATTTCACAGGAGCTGGCAAAGCCAGGAGCAGCACCAGATCCCATTGTCAGTTTTGGCATGGTTTCTACAGCTGGATGCCCTTCCTAATGACAACCACTTTACAGAGTGTACTGGGTGCTTTTTATGTAGCACCGTTACCAGTGACTTTTATGTGATACCAGCACCAATATAAAATATGAAATGGCAAAGTATATTATGAGAACCAGACTAGCTTTGTAATATGTTTTTGGCTCAAATCTTGCTTAGAAAGTTTATTTACCAATCCTTCGGATTTGATTAAGTATCAATCATGTATTCGTAGCCAGGCTGTTCTGGGTAAGGAAAAACAAGAAAGTCATCCTCATTGTTGCTGCCATCATTCCTATTATGAAAATGGCAGCTGACAGACTTGTCAGCATGGAAGAGCCAGGACAAAAAAAATGCTTAACACCATTTCTTCTAGCTTTATATTGTGAGTTCAAATTCTGCCCAAGTTGACTTTGCTTTCTGCCCTTTTGAGGTCTATAAATTAAGCACCAGTTGATCAATGGGGGTCAATATAATTGATTTACTTCTCTCGCAAAATTTTAGATGCTGTACCTATAGCACAAAGGATTATTATTATTATTATTATTATTATTATTATTATTATTATTATTATTATTATTATTAATATTATTATTATTAAGATGGCAAGCTGGCAGAATCGTTAACATGCTGGATGAAATGCTTAATGGTATTTCGTCTGCTGCTACTTTCTGAGTTCAAATTCTGCCAAGGCCGACTTTACCTTTAATCCTTTCAGGGTCGATAAATTAAGTACCAGTGAAACACTGGGGTCGATGTAATTGATTAATCCCCTACCCTAAAACTGCAGGCCTTATGCCTATAGCAGCAAGGATTATTGTTGCTGTTGTTGTTATAAGGACTGCGGATTGGCTGAATCGTTAGAGTGATAGAAGAAATGCCTTGCTACATTTTCCTGACATTTCATGCACACTCTTCAGACCCTTCCAAGATCAATTTTGCCTTTCATCCTTTCAGAGTCAATAAAATAAAGTACCAGTCATTTAGTGAGGTTTGATGGCATTGACAGTACCTGTGTCCCCTCAGAATGACTGACTCTGTGTGTAGATCCAAGACAAAATTTTTTAAGAAAGATAGTGAGTTTGGGAGGGAGAATTATTAGAAGATCACATGAAATACTTTGTGGTATTTACTTTGGCTCTTTATAATCAGAGATAAAATTCTGTTGAAGTCAAATTTGCCCTTCAGTTCTGCAAGAGACAAGTATTGATATATTTTGCGGCAAACTCACACAACCCATGCAAGCATGAAGAAATGGACAACAAAACATCACTGCTGCTGCTGTTGATGATGATGGTGATGATTTTTATTGTAAATTATAAGAGAAAGTTATGGGTGACTAAGTTGACAAAAATGTTGATCTATCAATTGAGGTGGTGATGGGTTTTTTTTTTATCCTCTCTCCAACCATGGTGTTGCAGCTTTGCAGAAAGAAAATTAATGAATGAAATAAAACTTGCAAGCTCAGTCTCTCAAATTGTAAGAAAAAATATCACAAACAGAAGCAGCTTGCTGCTGTGAGAGAACTTTATATTAAATTATTGTTTTGCTAGCTTATAATGCTAATTCAAGTCACCAATAGGTGACCCTATCTGAGAGAGAAAGAGGGAGAGAGAGACTGGTACCAGACCAATTCTACCAACAGCAAACCAAAGTGTACAAGCTATGAATAAATAATGAGGAGGAATAAATACAAGTGAATATATTTTGTAAATAAAATCTTATAAACTAAATGACATTAATTAATTGTGACAAAGCAGCTTTTCAAAGCAGATATTAATAAAACCAGTCTCTTACATGTTGAAAATATTCTACTTTGAAAACATTCAGACAAAAATCTTATTTCTTCTCATCCAGCATTATTATTATTATTTGCTTACATTACATTTTTGTTGTCATTTTATTGTTGTTGTTATTATTATTATTATTATTATTATTATTATTATTATTATTATTATTATATAAAAACTCTCAGTTTATTTTGTTGAGTATGATGGAAAGTGTCAGCTGTCCACAGCCAGCAGACTAAGGTGACACTTGTTTACTGGTCATGCTTCAGGAACCCTGCGAAGAATTCTTGCGGTTCCAAGCAATGCTGATATTAATTATTCAGGCAGGCAAAGCAGTTTTCCTTTGTCTGGTGGCTGTGGCAGAAGAGGTTGTTTTGACTTATCCCCCACTCCCCTGAAATTGCTGGCCTAGCGCTAGCATTTGAAACCATTATTATCATGTTGTTGCTGTTATTCATTGCCATGTCTTCAACAGTTCTATGCAACCCTTCAGAGTAATTGCTGTAGGAATTGTGTTGTAAGAACAAGTGGCAGCTGTATGAGAATGTGAGTTGCTGGTGCTATAGTGTTGCCTAACCACTGTGTAGGTTATGTGTAGTTTGTGATAGTGTTTGGATGATTACTGTAGAGCAGTGGCTCTCAATCATTTCTTTATCTGTGGACCCCTTTGATTACCATTTTTCTTTAGTGGACCACTGTGGCCATTCATGTTGAAGTATGTCAAGCATTTGAGAAAAAGTCCTAGATGTGTCTTGCAATAAATACATCGAAAGCAAAATATTTTCATCAAACCCTAAGATGTTACTGTAAATCCACAATTTACTATTGTGCTTGTGTGGATCCTCAAACAAGAGGTCATACGGAACCCAGTTGAAAACCACTACTGTAGAGGGTGTGTTTTGTGTAATACTAATGAATAGCCAGGCTACGTACTATGTATAGACAGTGCAAAGTTTGGGTCATGCAACTGAGCTGAAAGTGTGCTGCATAAGATATGAGCTGAACCCAGCAAAGCTACTGTTTGAAACTGTCTGCGATAGTGTGAACCTTTGTACTATTTTCGTCAATGCTTTGTTTAGAATTTTGCTTTATCATATCCAGTGTTCCAAGTAATTGTACCATCTTCACTTTTATATTCCATGCCCTGTGTTTTACTATCTCTGGAGCTTTTGTGTTTCTTCGCCACCTCCCATTTGAAAATTTGGGCCAGAAGGGATGAAGATGTTACCTTGCTTTAGGCCCTTCAACTCCTTGATGGAGTTGTAGGAGCTCTGTCATGATATCCAGTGTGCCTTGGGCATTTTTAAACCTGACAGAGTCCATCCCTTTCCAGGTTTGATCACAGATGCTTTCTTTGAGAAAAACAGACAGAAAGAAAGAGAAACCAAGCTCAGTACAGAACTGGTATTTTATTGATTCAGGAAAGACAAAAAGTAAACTTGTCTTCAAAAGGTAAATTTGTCTTCAAAAGGCTATGAACTCAGAGCAGATTGGAGATGTTATCAGGCTAGAGAGAATTTTCATTCCTATCCTTGATAACCCTATCTGCACAGCCTACCTTGGTCTTCTTGTTAGTGTGGACAGGTATGTCTCAGACACTAGTGACCAGGTCATAGTCATGTACCATGTTTGCTGCATGTTTATATATCATTACTTTATTTGTTTTCACATTCAAGTATTGGCCTACTGCCCACTGGACATATCTAGCCAAATCAATCATGCCTTTGAATACATTCAAACTTGGCAAGGACAGGTCAGTTGGAAATGATGTGGTCAACTGTCTTTTTACATTACTAACATTAAGTCTCTATGTGATGTTAGTAACATTTTTATGCTTTTTTTAATATATACTTTTATAATTATTAATTGCATTGACCAACTGAAACCAAACTGTCCCTTTCTGTTTCTGCCCCAAACTTTTGAGCCAGGTTTTCACTATGATCTATCTCCTCTCTCTTAAATCTTGTGGAATTATTTATTATTCATGGAACCTTGAGGGTGTCTTCATCCAAACAGTTTCCTTCACTGTAATCAGTTTCCAGTTTCTATTTGGTTTAGAATGAGAAAAGTCTTTTTTTTCTGTCTTCTTCATATTTCCCAATTATTATTATTATTATTATTATTATAATCAAGTGAGAGAGCAGCACATGCCATCAAAGTGATGCTGGGGTGCAAATATATGATGCCTAATGTAACCATCATGACTACCCATCTGATAAGGGTACACCAGGCACAACTCTAAACTACCATACAATTGTGTGACCATAAAACCATGAAAGGTGAGGATTATGTTGGAGATAATCTGAGTAGATTTGAAGACCATGAAAATGTGGCGTACAAAGAAGACCCTGTTAAACAAAATATCAAAAGTTTACAATGGTTTAGTCTATCAGACTGGATGTAACTGGATTGTTTAACCCTTAAATAATCCTTATTTATTCACACTGTTTTGAATTAATCATGCATTATCTCATAGCTGTAAAAGAATTTAATTTTTAGAATGATATTGAGGCATCAATGCCAGTGACATGTAAAAGGCACCCATTCCAGCAACACATGAATTGCACCCAGTACACTGTGAAGTGGCAGGCGTTAGGGACGGCCTCCAGCTATAGAAACCGAGCCACAACAGACGACTGGAGCCTGGCTGAGCACTTTGGCTTGCCAGTCCCAGTCAAACTGTCTAACCCCTGCCAACATGGAGAACAGACCTTAAATGATGATGATGTGAAAGGCCAGATCAGGTCAGTTCAAACATAAAACAGGTAGAATACTTGGGCCAGATATGGTCGGTTTAAGTGCTAAAGGGTTAATATGAAAAGCTGAAGGTTTTATAATCCTGAGCCAACATGCTTAGGCAATAGTAATGAAATATTTTTGGCCTTTGGAAATTAACTGACACTTGGTCTATTATGATTCTACTTCTTAATAAAACCAACAGGAGTTCATGTTATTAAATTGATAAACATTCACGCTATACGACTTACAAACCCACCCAACCCATTCCATCCATGCCAACATGGCAGAAATGGACATAAAACTGTGACATTGTGATTTTAATGATTATGCAATGGAGACGGAATATTTCTTGTAAATATAAAATTTGGCACCTTAAACAGTTTTTAAAATGAAAATCCACCCCCAAAAAAAGAAAAAGAAAAAAGAAAGAAATCTATAAACTATTTAAATACAATACAATTAAAGTCTTTATTTGTGTACAATATTGACTTTCTTAATTAACAATTTGTTTCACACCACCCATATCTCTTTGCACTTTTCCATGTTAATAGACATTTTACCAATAACGAACACCCATAAATGATTACAGACAGACATTCATTATCTTAGTCACATCTCTCTCTCTCCCGTATAGAAATTCCACCACAGGGTCATACTGGGGTTGAGTAGACCAACTAAACCTTTCAAGGTATTCCCTCAGTATGGCTGCAATCCAAAGACTAAAACTAGTAAAAGAATGTATATATATATATATATATATATATATATATATATATATATCTCAAGGTGTGTGGCCTAGTGGTTAGGTATGTTGCACTCACAATCAGGAGATCATGGTTTCTATTCCCACACTAGCTGTGCATTGAGTTCTTGAGCAAAACACTTCATTTCAAAGTTTCAGCTCAGAGCTGCGGCCATGCTGATGCACCACCGTGTATATATATATATATATATATATATATATATATATATATATATATATATATAATAAAACGTCTTTAATTTGCCATATATATATATATATACATATATATATAGCTGGAATTGACTGTAGCAGCATGAAATGATGTGCCTTGCTCAAGAGCTGAATGTACCACCTCACTATATGAACATCAGCCCAACACTCTCAATACATGCTTCACATTAGTATAAGTAACATATATATATATATATATATATATATATAGACACATGTGTAGATGGGTGGTTAGAAATCTTGCTTCCCAACCATGTGGCCTCAGGTTCAGTCCCATTCTACTTTAACCTCAGACTGACCAAAGCCTTGTGAGTGGATTTGGTAGATGAAAATTGGTAAAAACCTGTTTTGTGTGTGCATGTAGACCCAACCCATGCAATTATGGAAAAGTGGATGTTAACTGACAATGACAGTATGTGTGAGTATGTGTGCTCGCGTGCACGTGTGTGTGTGTGTGTACACACACACACACACACACACACACATATATATTGATAGAAAGTTCTCCCAAATTTAATTTTCCTTACTCAAAATCCTAAAGAAAATAGTAGTGGTGATAGTAGTGGTGGTAAGTGGAGAATAATCACTGAAAGACTATGAAGTTACTGCAGTGGTAGTTCAAAAGGTTATAAAACATTATTATTATTATTACACTGCTAAACAATTGTTTATGAAACTAATAAAGATTATTATAAAATTTATTCTACATCTTTATAGACATTCACACACTGACACAGAAGGACAACCAAACAGACATACAACCAGATGTATACATGCTTACATAATTTGATTTATTTCAAATAACTTCGAAAATATATAACTACATGAAACTGTTTGTTTTCAGATTTTTTTCCCCTTTATTTTCTTTATATTTATTCATGTCAAATTAACCTCAAAAATCTTACTAAACGAAGCATGTTTCGATACTTATCACATACTACTCTGCACTTTGCAGTTGACTGGAATCTTTATCTCCTGGTAAAGGATATTAGTCTATAGTGTTCTGTGTGTTATCTCGTACAGCTACTAAATCAATTTTCCCTTCACTGCCACATAAAGAGAAACACATGCGCGCACACATGCATGCACATGTAGATACATGCACAAACACATACACTCTCTCTCAGAAACATTCGCAATACAAGTCAATTTCACTAAAAACTAGTATTTAAGCTTATATTTTATTACTTTCCATAAATTTATAAATATAAACGTAGCTATCACAAGGAAAAAATATCCGTATAAAGGAGAGGAAGGCTAGGTGAGGGGGGAAACATATATATATATATATATATATATATATATACACACACAAATATGCATATATGTATTTATTACATTTCTATATATATATATATATATATATATATATTTATACATGCATGTATGAATCTACATTCATATATGTGTGTGTGTGTGTGTGTATACATACCATATATGACCATAAAGTTGAGAGAGAGAGTGAGAGAAAATGGTATTAGGAGAGAGAGTCAGAGAGATTCTCATTCCTAATGAAGCATGTTTGTGTTGTAGATGTAAAATATGACAAGTAATTTATGAGTTGGTTCCTGACATAAACTGAAATAATTGTATGGGTTGGGTCGGGTGTGGTGTTGGCCTTTACTGAAATAAATCCATTAAACAAGACAGACAATTTTAACTTCTGACAGTTCCAGATTACCATCTCTTGCCTTTATGAAAATGAAGTTAGTACTGAAAGGGGGCTGGGAGTAGAAACAAAATGAATTTGAAAAGTCAGTTGGGCATATATCCATGTCTTTTATTAGCACAAGGTTTCAAATTCTTGATGGAATTATTCCATAACTTTTAAGGTTAGTGAGGCACTCCAGAAGAATTTTCTTCTCCATGTAGATGCCATGCTCATTCTGGTGTCACACCCATGCTGATGTCACACCCATGTTGTTGCCACAGTAAAATCGGCAGTGCCGGTGTTGTGTAAAAAGCATCTGTGCTGGTGCTACATAAGAAGCATCTATACAGGTACCACATATAAAACACCTGTACTGGTGGCACATATAAAGCATTAGTGCTGGTACCATGTAGAAAACACCTGTGCTGGTGTCATATATAAAGCACTGGTGCTGGTGCCACATATAAAGCACCCAGTACACTTTGTAAAGTTGTTGGCATTATGAAGAGTATCCAGCCATAGGAACCATGCCAAAACAGACAATTGGAACCTGGTGCAGCTCTCCAGCCTTACCAGCTCCTGTCAAACCATCCAACTCATGCCAGTATGGAAATGGACGTTAAACGATGATGTTGTTTGTAGGGTTGGGGGCTCCATTCTAATCACAGAAGAAGGAGATTTTAGTCGACTGTTAACTAACAAGGGAGCCTCTACAAGAAGGTGAGCCAGTTGGCATAAGTCTGCTATTATTAAGGAACCCTCTCTTGCTGGTTTGAAGCAACAGGGGGACTCTTTGATAAAGAATAATCTTGTTTCCCTAAAATATTCTGGTTCTTTCATTCTATTCTGTTATTCTAAGACAGTCATTTATACTATGTGGACATGTATATACCTTTACACTTTGGTTACCTTGTACACATACCTATACACTATATGTATCCCGTATATACTTGTAATCCACACATAAATCATACATTTTGAGCAGTGATTTCTAAAATATTTTATAAGTAGTTTGAAATGGGACCTACATTTTGCTCGGGTCTAATACTAGATTTGTACAGGCTTCTCTAACTTGATCTGCTAAAAACAGAAGTTGAATCTCCCTCAAATTACACCACCATTTTGAAAAAAAGATGATGTGGTCAAAGATACACAATACTTGAGAAAATTATGATGAGGGCTGGAATACCTTTGACCCAAGAACTTGCAGATGAACGGTGGAACAGCAACAAAATCTTCCTCAATCAAACACTGCTCCTGCTATTTCTAATAGTAAATTTCTTCCTCAACTTATGGTACCTATTTACAACCTAGCTATACTGGGCTATTTGACAGGCAAATATCATGGATACAAGGGCACACTGGTGATTCTGTATGAAGCAGAAAACTTTCACCCACCAACAAAAGAACTTACTTAACCAACTATATCTTAGAGAAAAATAAGATTATCTTTCCTCTTCTTGTTTCAGTCATTGGACTGTGGTCATGCTGGGGCACCACCTTAAAGACTCTTAGACTAATGAATTGATCTCAGTACTTATTCTATTGGTCGTTTTTTTTTTGCTGAACCACTAAGTGACAGGGATGTAAACACACCAACACTGGTTGTCAAGTGGTAGTAGGAATAAACAGACATACATGTAGATGATGGGCTTCCTTCAGTTTCCATCTACCAAATCCACTCATGGAGCTTTGATTGACAGGAAGTTATAGTAGAAGATACTTGCCCAAGGTGCCATGTAGTGGGACTGAGCCTGGAACCATGTGGCTGGGAAGCAAACTTCTTACCCCACAGCCCCAGCTTTTCATCGACTTCCTTTTAAATGGATAATAAAATGATGTATAGGAAACCAGAGCAGGAACTTATCTCTATGGTGCTCTTCACAATGGAATATAAGTATGGTTTCCATTAGATTTTCCCCAAAACAACTGATCTTTTAAACCCCTTTTGGACGAGATGGGAGAAAATTCAATTGACTTCTATTTATCAAACAAGGTACTTTATTATTGAAAGATGAAAGGCGAAAATCATGAGGTTCTGACAGGGATTTTAATGTAGAATCAGAAGGCACAAGGCAGATATTTCACTCCTATTTTCCTTCTTTTCTAATGTTCAACAAATGGATACCTTTATTAACGAGGTATTTTATTTCCAATTTAATGAGAGGGCAAACAGGAAGTTACAAGTTTCATGCCCTTCAAAAAGAAATTGAGGAGGTAAGAAAAGCAGTTTCAAACAGGAATCTAAATTGAGGTTTAGCTCGAGGTCTCTAAATATTTACCGTTGCAACATGGTTTTTAAAAAATCATTATTTTCCACCTTGCACATAAAAGTGAAATACGTAGTTTTACGGTGACTTATTGTAACTCTGTTGACCTTGCCAAGTTTATATGTGTCAAACACCTCAAAGTCTGAGCTTTGGCTGGTTTTATTGCTAGCATTTACATCAAAGTTCCTCAAAAGGATGAAAGGGACAACAGGAATAAAAACAAAGGGAGAGAAAAATAAAAGGAAAAGGGGAAACGGTAATGATAGAAATACTGCTCTAGCTATGCCTGACTGGGAGTGACAAAATACCAAATATGTCAAAAGGTAAAAATAAAAACAAAATGCAGAAAATGAAAAGAAAGTCCGTTGCTGCTGCTGCTGCTGCTGCTGCTTGTTTTTATTGATGAATTTCTTTTTGTTTTCGTAACAATAAATTATGAAAGGAAAACAATAAACTTTACTAATAATATATTGTATTACTTGAGCTATAAAATATCTATATTCATTTTATTTTCCTCATTCTTTTGACGTTGAAAATTTTTATTACCAAATAAGGATATTAAAATAGACAGGCTTGAATGAGTGATAAATTCTAACACATGGATGGTGTCTTCGTTCACCATTTTTTAATGCTGGAATTTCAGTTTCTTTTTAATGCAAACCTATTATTTTATGTAGCAATAAAAAGTATTCGGACAGCTAACACTGTTGACTGGAAACGGCCATGAAATTGGCACCTCTTTATAGTAACACAGTCTCTGGAAAGAAGTGTCAAAGATCAGAGATGATAAAAGAGATTGACGAGGTGTTTAGCTCCTCCACAACATATACATTTCTGATATCCATAAGAGTTTATAAAAAAATAATACTAATAAGAAAATGACCTACTTATAGATGGAAACTAGTCAAATGAAGTATTTAGTGCAATAATTTTGCTTTTCTGAGTTTGTATTTTGTTGTATGTACATGTGTGTGTGTGTGTGTGTGTGTGTATTTACATACATATCTGTGCAAATACACACCATTTGGTTATGAGTGGATTAAGATGTTAATGTCTTGTTTAGAAAAATCTGAGTTCAAACAAGAGATAAAACACTTGCATAAATCAAAATACAACAGATGTATGATTGTATGCATGAGTTAGTACGTGTATGGGTTTGTATGTACTTATTAATGTGTGCAGGTGTATATTCATATCTTCACTGTTACCATTTTAGAGAATAAAAGGTCAGTTTAAATTTGTCCATTCCTATTCTAGCTTAAAATTTACAAAAGGCCTCAGTTAAGAAGTCTAAGAGAATGTAAAATTTTGCTAAATTCCAGTCTTTAATTGCAATTGATAGGAATTTTATCATAGCAGAAGATCTTCAGCTAATGATCTGATAGCGGGTGTCTGTGTGATGCATTTAATGTAGAATGGGCATTAGCCTCAACTGGTCATCAGGACTGAGTGCCCAGAGAGAAATACTAAGGCAGACCCTGAAGACTGGTGGACTTTGATCTGACAGGCAACATTTACTAAATGACCTGGTACTCACCCAGTTTTCATAAAATGACAAACTGAAGCTAGGTAAAATAAAATGTTTGCCTAAAAATACAACTAAGCACCACCAAACAATTTGAACACCTGATATCAGTGCAACCAATCTACTACTGTATTGTCAAAGCCATATTCCTTAAATCTAATCATTTTTTTTTTTTTAATTTTCACCTTTTCTACCATATTGGTAATATTAAAGTAATTTATTACCTCTGCCTTAGCGAATGTGCAGGTATTGTTTTCAGTTGTGTTTATTTGTTTGTCCATGGATAAGATAGCTCAAGAACCGCTGGATGAATTCAGATGAAACTTTCAGGGATGTTTGGCCTCAGGACTGGCACAAACTGATTAAATTTTGGGATCAGTCTGGTACCGGACGAGGATCCTGGATTATTTTTCCTGTTTTTTTTATACTTAATTTTTGAGAGCAGTCAGGTTCATTTTTAGTATTCTCATTTGTGAGAGCAGTTGAGTTTATTTCAGATATTCTCATCTTAAAAATCATCTCAGACTAATTGTTATGAGGATGTTGGTGTTGCTTTGGTGGAGGTTTGCACTCTCTGAGTACTCTTGTTCATATTTTATTTAATCATTTAAATTTCAATTAACATGTCTCCTTTAAGTTTCAAACAGTCTGTATGCAACAAACTACAGATGGATTTTAGTCATTTCAGAAGATACTCCTTCTTTATGCTCCTACTCCATAGGTGTTGTCCATAGTTTGCTACACACACACACACACACACACACACACACACACACACACACACACACAAGATAATTCATTACTTCAGAGAAGCAGTGAAGCGATTGTCTTTAGAAATGGCTCAAGTTTTGACTTACTCTGGACGGGTGAAACAATGGGAAGATTATTTTTCACCCCCATATATACATACATATCAATTCCATAACATCATTATTATAAAATCCTTATTCATATCCCTATTATGGGGAGCCCTGGACTGGTAGGGTGGTGGGTGTTGCACTAAATGTCTTCTGTTGTTATGTTCTGGCCCACTACATTCTCCAGTGAAATTCTTGCAACATCACTTTAACCTTTCATCCTTCCAGAATCAATAGAATAAATATTTGGTTTGTACTTTTGTTTATTCCACTGGCAACACATCTCCTCTACAAATTTGTGGATATGTACCAATGTAAGAAATCACAATTATTATTATCATTATTAGTATTATTTTTATCATCATCATCAATCATCATTATTATCATCATTATTATTCAGTAGTCTTTTTCTAATCACGTGCTTTCATTGCACTATTGAGCACAGCTCTGTGTACCTTGGGTATGTGCTGTGGTTTGTTGTGGTACTCTTATTTTCATTGTATTGAAACTGTTTTACGTAGGATGTGTGAATTATTATTATTATTATTATTATTATTATTATTATTATTATTATTATTATTATTAGTAGTAGTAGTAGTAGTATCATTATTATGAAGGCCGTGAGCTGGTAGAATAGTTAGGCTGCCAGGCAAAAGACTTAGCAGCATTCCATCCGTCTTCATATTCTCACATCAAATGCCACTGAAGTTGACTTTACTTTTCACGCTTTTAGAGTCGATAAAATAAGTTCTAGATGTGTACAGCCCCTCCCCTGGAATTGCTGGCCTTGTGCCAGAATTTGACCCTGTGCAGGTGGCACGTAAAATACACCATTTCGAGCGTGGCTGTTGCCAGTACCTCCTGACTGGCCTTCATGCCGGTGGCACGTAAAAGCACCCACTACACTCTCGGAGTGGTTGGCATTAGAAAGGGTATCCAGCTGTAGAAACTCTGCCAAATTAGATAGGAGCCTGGTGTAGCCACCTGGTCCACCAGTCCTCAGTCAAATCGTCCAACCCATGCTAGCATGGAAAGCGGACGTTAAATGATGATGATGAGAAGGAGGATTCATGGCAGCAAACAGGCAGAATCGTTAGCAGGCAAAATGTTCCATAGTATTTTGTCTGCCTTTACATTCTGAGATCAAATTCTGCCAAGGTAAACTTTGCCTTTTGATGTCAATAAAATAAGTACCAGTTATGACCTGGGGTCAATGTAATAGATGAGTCCCCTCCCACAAAATTTCAGGCCTTGTGCCTATAAACGAAAGAATTATTCCCTTGAATTGGCAGGTGATACAACATACTTGACGAGACCTGTTGAGTCAAGTGACATCAAAATAATAGTCATGGCCAGTGCCGCCTGACTGGCACCTGTGCTGGTGGCACGTAATAAGCACCATCCGAACATGGTCGATGCCAGTGCCCCCTGACTGGCACCTGTGCTGGTGGCACGTAATAAGCACCATCCAAACATGGTCGATGCCAGTGTCCCCTGACAGGCTCCTGTGCCAGTAGCACGTAAAATGCATTCACTACACTCTCAGAATGGTTGGTGTTAGGAAGTGCATCCAGCTGTAGAAACCTTGCCAGAACAGATTGGAGCTTGGTGCAGCTTTCTGGCTTGCCAGTCTTCAGTCAAACCGTCCAACCCATGCCAGCATGGAAAACAGACGTTAAATGATGATGATGATGATTATTATTAAGGCAGTGAGCATTAGCACCTTGGGAAATGTCTTTACATTCTGAGTTCAAATTCTGCCAATGTTGTCTTTGCCTTTCATCCTTTTGGGGTTGATAAAATAAGTACTAGTTGTGTAATGGAGTTCATGAAACTGATTTATTCCCTCCTCTGAAACTACTGGCCTTGTGCCAAAATTTGAAACCACTATTATTATTATTATTATTATTATTATTATTATTATTATATCAAAAAGATAAAATTAAAGAAGTGCATCAAACCGAATGAAGGCCACCACATCACTGCCAACATTCTGTATAAATGTTACTAAATTTGGAGAGCCACCTCACTCATGTTAACATGAAAGTAAAATAATATGTAAATAGTTTCATTTAATAACATATAACTGTAACTGTATATGCGTGTGTATGTGTGTGTGTGTGTGTGTGTGCAGAAAGATACACACATATAAAACATGCATACATATAACCGTATATATCTACACATGCAAATATATATATATATATATATATATATATATATATATATATATATATATATATATATATATATATATACATATCCAAATATATAAATACACACACACACACACACACACACACACACACACACATACATGCTTTGCCAATATATGGTAAATATTAATGGCTACAAAGAACCAATTGATATTTATATATATATGTAACATGTAAGTGAAGGCCAGTGAAGATTTATCCTCCCAAAACATCCAGTGATTTATATATTTTGAAGGAATGTAGTCCTTCTTGAAACTTCAAATCTAACACCAGTATAACATGTTGGCAAATGTTATTGGACAGCTTACAGAAAACTGTAATGTTTCTGCAGATTGGGTTCTTATTTAGAAAAAGATGAAGTCGTTTCAACTATTTTGGATGTTTTTTTTTTTAATCACCAATATAATTCATTGTCATAAATAATGTATAATCTATATGGCCAAGAAATTACACACACATGTGCACCCACCCACCTACACACACACACACATACACGCAATCTGTAAAACAAATATAAATTATGGGTATAATTCAATTTTTCACCAGATTACCTTAGTTTTTCTGTCTACATTAACAATATTGGTGGGAGGATGCCAGAATTTGTAGATTTTCAGACAAGACACTTTAAGGTACTTGGTCATGTGCCCCTTACTGTTTCACCCTTTAGGGAAGAAGGGATGTAGTGCCCGTGACCTACTTACAGGGCCACTGAGACTGATTTGAGGGAGAGAAAAAAAATAACCTCAAACCAGAGACCTGGCTTGAATATTTACTTGCAAGTGAGTGAACTCTGCTAAAGGGACCCAGGATGCCAGGTGGTAGCATTAAACCAAGAAATGTATTAAGTCTAGACCCATGTAAGCCATGGTAGGATCTGATCTCAAAACTGAAAGTTTCAGAAAACATGCCACAATCCATCTAGACCAGTTGGTACTTTTTTTTCTTTTTTTGAGCCCCCAAAGTAGAAAGCAATGTTGACTTTCACAGGTTTACTACAAGCAATTCAATACATTTGAGTTGTTGATCTAACAACTCCATTAATTTACTGAGGGTTCCTTTGCCTTTAATATTTCTGAAGCTGTTTAGGGTGGAAAGTTGGTAGAATAGTTAGCACACAGGATGAAATGCTGTAAAGCATTTCATCTGTCTTTACATTCTGAGTTCAAATTCCACCAGGGTTGACTCTGTCTTTTATCCTTTCGGTGTCGATAAAATAAGGACCAGTTGTGTACTGGGGTCCATGTAATTGATTTACTCCCCACACCCTCAAAATTACTGGCTTTGTGCCAAATTTTAAAACCAATATATTACTCTATCATACTGGCTATGACAGCTCATAGTTAACATATTTTATCAGATATGACAACATTTATTTAAGATGTCTTATTTGAAAAGACAATATTTTTGGCATGTATTTGAAATTAAATAGGTTATATGTCTGGAAAAGATGAAAAATCAATACAGCAACAACAACAACAACAACAATAATAATAATAATGATGATGATGATGCTGGTGATGATGCATGAAACTGAAATAGGATTGTATTCCTCCTGCACCAGCCAATTCATTGCACTTTTTTTCTTTTTAAATTATCTTCCTCCTAACAATAAGACATTCATATTTCTTCTACCCACTCACCCACTCGTTCACAACCACCACCACCACCACCACCACACCCACATGCAATACATCTAACAAAATCTAGAAAAAAAAGGAAACAACAAAAACACAATAAGTAAAAGACCACTCAATAAATGTTTTCAATTTCTGGAAGAGCAATATTGGACTTAGTGCTTCTCTATAGAAATCTAACAGATTTACTGGCAATCTTTTTTGTTAATGCTACCAAATGCTTGGCTTTAAGTATTAGAGCAAATAAAGAAGAAGTCAGTTCCAAAGACCAACAGATCATGTGTGTTCTTTCTTACTGCTCAGTGTATTTACATAGTATGGCATCCAGCCAAGTATTATCTCCAATGACAGCTAATCTTGAACAACTCCAATTTCAATCATCTACGACAACAATCTTGAAATAAATTTCTATTTAATTCTATAAATTTAGTTGGCTTCATAAAGTTTTCATCTCTTTCATCAAAATTTCTTACTGCCTGCATAAAATATTTTCCTAATCATCTGTAGTTTCTTACAAGGGTTCAAAACTAACTTGATGGGTCCAAAGTGGCAGACGCTAGCAGCACAAAAAGCAAAAAAAAAAAAAATGCCTGACTTCCACCTCTGCTAGTATGCTACCAGATTCCAAGCAGATGTGTGTAGTTTTCTTATTTCTTTATTGCCCACAAGGGGCTAAACATAGAGGGGACAAACAAGGTCAGACAAATGGATTAAGTCGATTACTTAATTTATCAACCCCAAAAGGATAAAAGGTAAAGTCGACCTCGGCGGAATTTGAACTCAGAACGTAATGGCAGACAAAATACCGCTAAGCATTTCACCCAGTGTGCTAACATTTCTGCCAGCTCGCCACCTTGTGTAGTTTTCTAGCTGCATTTTGTTGCACAGTTTACAAGATGTGACAGACAGGAATCAATGAGTGGAGAATCTGCCCTATAAGCATTATTGTAACATATTGTGTTCTGAGTTCAAATTCTACCGAGGTCGACTTTGCCTTTCATCCTTTCGGGGTTGATGAAAAAAGTACCAGTTATATACCGAGGTCAATGTAATTGACTTATCCCCTCCCCCAAAATTTCAGGCCTTTTGCTTATAGTAGAAAGGATTATTGTAGCATCCTACACTTGTCTGGGTATGACAACAGACTGAGTGTATTTTCAGTGATGAGAGTTGGGAAATAGTGATGTTGTGAAGGCAAGATCTCATCAAAGGGGATGCAGCAGACAAATTCAGATCCTTAAAGCCTCATAACATTGCTAAACACATAATTGAAGATTTTGATGTAAAGATTCTTGCCAAGACGTTGTTACTTGTTGTGGTGATGTAGTTGATGACATGTGAACTTGTGTAATCCCCAACAGATCCACCCATGACATCCTCTCTACCAGAAGTGATACACTAACTCAAGAATAAATCTGGTGTCAGTGGTCAATATGGATTGGAAGTGACTATTACTACTGAAACAGACTGACATCCTAACCATAGAAAAATCTATTTGTCATCCACTTCACACTAAAAAAGTAGAGTTAAACATCCTTCTATAAATTAAGGGTATTAGAAGATAAATACCACCCTTATGTGGGGTAAAAGTTTAACCCTACAACAAGCTAGCTTAAGATCAATGAAGATGATCTTGAACAGTTACCATTGTGACCAACAAATTATCATTGCTAATAAAGGGGAAATTCTATCCACCCTCCTCTCTATTTCAACTGGAGTATTCATGTATTAACTCTACAGCTGGACACCTATCCCTTTCCCTCCACACCTCTAAGCTCTCATCAACTGGCACAAAGCCATCACCCCCTCACTATTACTCCCTCTTCCAAGCTGACGTGGGTTTTGCTTTACAAGTTACTTGGTGACCCTGTCGGTGCTGGTGTCACATAAAATGCATTAGTGAAAGTGTCACATAAAAGGCACTGGTTCCGATACCACCTAAAAAGCACCCAGCACACTCTTTAAAGTGGTTGGCATTGGGAAGGGCATCCAGCTGTAGAAACCATGCCAAAACAATGGAGTTTGGTGTGGCCTTACCAGCTCCTGTCAAACCATCCAACCCATGCCAGCATGGAAAACGGATGTTAAATGATGATGATAATGATGATGTATGATGTGAAGTGGAGTATAAAGATATGTTTGTTGTGTATGCAACTGATATTGTTGGTGAGTGAGTTAAATTTAGGCTATAAAGACAGAACAAAATCATCCTCAATTGAAAGTTATAAGTTTCTCAAGTGGAACAAAGTTAAAAAAAATAATTGACTTGAAACAATAATGATCTTGATGATAATAATAATAATAATAACAACAACAACACATTGTGAGAAAATTGCATGCGTCTTTCTGGTATATTTTGGAATCATGGCACCTTCAATTTAATTTCCTTTGAGATCATGAAATTTTCCAATTTTGAAAAAGAAACCAGTGGACCAGTTGAAAATATATAAATAAATAATGACATTAAAGAGACAGATTAGAAAAACATAAGTTTGTGTTTGTTTTGTGTTTTGCTTTTTTAACCTTTTTGTTTGACTTGTGAATACAATCTAATAGAAACTATGACGATCATAAAAGCTTCCTTGAGAGCTGTCAGATAATAAATGACTGTTAAGCTTAAGATTCTTCATTGTTGTTGTTATTGTGGTTGTTATTGTTGTTGTTATTGTTGTCGAACTGTTTGAACTAAGTTCTTCTTTTGTCTTGTCTTCATTATTTTTTTTTTTTTTTGTATTATTTCATTTCGGATATGAGAGGACACAACAAAGTACAAGATGAAAAATAAAAAAAAAAAATTCTGAATATCTTTAGGAAGAAAGAAAGTGTTATAATAGAGCCAAATAAATAAATTACCTGGAAAATCTTATCTATTTTTGTTGTGACTGTCTGTTTCTAATTATTGGTTCACTTTAATTTATTATTACTTACACACACTCACAAACACGTGCATATATATATATATATATATATATATATATAATGATGATATATATATATTATATATATATATATTATATATATATATTATATACATTGTGAGAAAATTGCATGCGTCTTTCTGCTATATTTTGGAATATATTTCTGGTATATTCTGAGTTCAAACAAATGTGCTTTAGGATTACAGTTAGTGAGAAAACAAACTGCATTATTTAAACCAACTTTAACACGCACATATGCAGATCAGGGAACCAAAATCTGGGCTAGAATTCTGCCATTTGTGCCCTATCTAATGCATGTTTGTATGTATGTATGTATGTATGTATGTATGTAATGCAGTTGTTTAAGATTTTAGTGAGACCGTTGTTTAACTCAAAACAACTCTATTTTGTATTTGTTAATATGAAGGCTTCGGATCGGGTCACAAGATCTATATTCAAGTGATGAATGAGAAAAATCGGTACAGATAACAGTCTCAGAAGAGAGGCATCCAGTGATGTGTCAATGTGTGAAGCAAAACCAGGACCAATAATAAACTTTATAAGGAATGGAGATGAGGGGTGGGTGTAAAACAGAGTCATCTCAGTCATGCCTTGATCATATACCTGGGGAAAATCCCCTGTGGGTCCAGATTGGTCGGGGTGGATACTTCTGTACACTAAAAGTTATGTTCTCAGAACAGTCTGTTGAAGAACTGCGGGGAAAAGGTCAAAATGTGGAAGAGTGATCCAGAGTCAAAAAAGACAAAAAGATGGCATGGCAATTATATCGACCCCAGTGCATAACTGCTACTTATTTAATCAACCTCAAAAGGATGAAAGGCAAAGTCGACCTCGGCGGAATTTGAACTCAGAGCGTAGCAGCAGACAAAATGCCACTAAGCATTTCGCCTGGCATGCTAACGATTCTGCCAGCTCACCTATTGGTAGGCAAGAGCTGGCAGAAACGTTAGGGCACCGGGCGAAATGCTTAGCGGTATTTCGTCTGCCATTACGTTCTGAGTTCAAATTCCACCGAGGTCGAGTTTGCCTTTCATCCTTTTGGGGTCGATAATTTAAGTACCAGTTACGCACTGGGGTCGATGTAATCGACTTAATCCCTTTGTCTGTTCTTGTTTGTCCCCTCTGTGTGTAGCCCCTTGTGGGCAGTAATGAAATAAGAGAAAGTTTTATGGGAAAGAAGTTAGTGCGGTGTGATGAGTGGACAAAGAAGGGGTAGATAAAAAGGTACCCTGTGATTTCTGGTTGTAAGGCATAATATCAGGGCTTGAGGTACTGCAGATGTGTTATGTAGTTCTCAACAACCCAAATGATTATGTAACATGGGCGACCATGTAAGGAATGAGGCATAGATGACTGTTTAGATGTAGCAAAATAAAACCTATTACTTGGCCAGTGTAATGAAGTCTAGAGAGAAATCTAACATAAGTATAACTGAAAGACTATGAATGAAAGCAGTAGAAACCCAGTTAAACATTCCACCTGGTCTTTGAGAAGATGGTAAACAAAGAACACAAATTTGCATAGACAGCGGGGTTTGTTTACAATCAGCATGCAAATGTTAAGTTAAGGGGAACACACACACACACACACACACACACACACACACACATACATACATACACACATATATCCTTGAAACTCTCGGCTGTTGATCTAGTTACTTCAGTAACTCCCCACCAATTAAAAATTACAGTGTATAAACTCGCACACTGGGTCCTTATATCTCCTGTTTTTTTCTCTCTCCCATATACACATACACAAACATGTGAGCACATAGATGCATAACAAAGTGGTACTTAAATATGAAAGATAGAGGAAATACAAGGTTTTATTGAAGCAGGAAAATGCCACAAGGTGTCACTCAGACAAATGTTCGATGATTGGTTGCATAAAACTGAGTAACACTTTACGAAATTTTCCAGCTTCAATAAAATACTGTCTATCATATATATATATGTATGTATATATACACACACAGATGCATGTATATAAGACACACCCCTTTCACTTTCCATCTACCAAATTTCACTCCCATGAGCTACCATAGGAGACATGAGACACTAAGACAACAATCTCCACAGAGTGGGAATGAACTCAGAACCATTTAGTTCTGAAGCAAACTTCTTCACCACACACCACACACCCATATCTGAGCCCTACAGGCACCTTCAGTATCTCCACAGATAATACACATTTCCACTTTTCTAATTAAATATTCATAGAAGTAATCTTTAAACTACTTCCCTTCCTTAAATATTTATAGCTCTTATTTCTTTTGCAGTGTTATAAAAACCAACCGATACAATTAATACAAGTCTTTATGCAGACCTTCAAATATTTACTAGTTTAATACGTACAATTGATATTTTTATCTCCTTTTGTAATATTCATCTATGTCCTTCAGCAATACTTGGAGCCATGCCAAGCATTCAGCTAGGATAATAATAATGATAATAATAAAAGTAACATGTTCCTAAGGACCTATATGAAGATTTACAATGTCTGCAGCTCCCCAGTTCACCATGGAATGTCAATTATATGCTACATTAGCTCTGTTATAAATATTATTGTTGAAGTATACAAAATTGGTATCCAGGAAATACTATGAAGACCCTGTTGTGTGTAAGCTATTGTATGTGTCTGTGTGTTCATGTCTGTTTCAAAGTAACTACACACACACACGCTCATGCACACACATACATACATACATACATACAGACAGACAGACAGACAGACATACATACATACAGACAGACAGATGTGTGTGGAGAGAAAGAAAGAACCTACAAGTTTTATAGCCACAGGCATGATTGTAAGGAGTTTGCTTCCCAACCACATGGTTCCAGGTTCAGCCCCACTGTGCGGCACCTTGGGCAAGTGTCTTCTATTACAACCTTGGGTCAACCAAAGTTTTGGGAGTGGATTTGGTAGATGGAAAGTGAAAGAAGCCCACTATGTATGAGTGTGTCGTTATGTTTGCCCCACCACCACCTCCCACCTCAGTTGCTTTACAATCCATGTTTGTTTGTTTGTTTATGACCCTCAAACTTTGCTTTAAAAGATAGTTGTTCAGCTAAAAGGTGGTACCCCAGCATGGCCATAATCCAATGGCTGAAACAAGTAAAAGATAAAAGATATATTTTAACTACATGGCAGTGTAGCTAAGAAGATTTTTCTCAGTCACATGACTTTCAGTTCAGTCCCACTGTACAGCACTTCTTTTTTAGTACTGGGCCGACCAATACATCATGAGAGAAAATACGTAGACTAGTGATACCCTCTGAAAAATATACCTATTTCATCAAAAAAAGAAGCAATCCTTAAAATGCTTGAGGCAAAACATTGAAAATGTGATCAAAAGAATCTGATGGGAAGCATAGGAGAGTTTCACCTGATGACAGCAGCAGCATGAAACTCAAGTCACAAGATAAATTCTCAGCTGCAGTTTAAATAAAAAACCATATCCTCTGCAATATGCATTGAGCACTCCTTTCTCATTCGTTCTACATTAAGAAACATACATACATACATACATACATACATACATATATATATATATATATACATAAAGATACATTTATCAATATACTTAAACACGCACACACATACACACACACACACACACACACACACACACACACAAACGCACACACACACACACACACAAAGTTAATATCTACAGATATTGATAACTTGTCTTATATCGTTGTTGTAATTGTTGTTGTGTGCCAAGTTTACAACTTTGTATCAACTCCCAGCTGAATGAAAGGCAAAAACATCACAACCTCACTGTTAGCTGTTTCCATAAAAATATCAGGGTCCTCAGCTGCTTCATTGTAATTAAATCTGTTTTTATAAATATATTGGTCCAAATCAATGCACTTAAAAGCTCAAGCCATTAAACCTACCTGGCAGATAATCTTAACAGCAATATAGTAAAACAATGCACTGGGTCTCCAATACAGAGACCCAAAGCATTGAAATCCCTAGACTTGTGGGGGCCACCAATCAATAGTCTATGGTGCATATGGTTTAAAGGAGCACTGAATAACTCCCAATAACAAAAACTATCTGCAAGTTCATTGTATTTCATGTCAACAAGGGATCCTGTATGTAGTCACTTGACCTGCACAAAATAGCAGTTAAACCTCTCTTAAATAACACTCTGCCACATTAAGTGATATAATGGACAATGTTGTCCCTAATACACAAGAGTGGTCACAAATGAAATGTACCTTTTGTAATGGATCTGCTCAATCATGGCCAGCCAGGGATTTAACAATGACATAATCAATACATCACTTTGGCATGAAGATTACTTGTAATTTGGATCTTTTTTAAAACGGGGGCCACATTTTTCATTAACGAAACACTTTGAAACTTGGAACACTGGTAGAATGTGTCACATAAAACATCTTTTTCTCTTAGTCTTCTTAAAAAAAAAAGAAATCCATAAATTATTCCATGTTAAAGTTGTCGTATTTCTGTAATTTCAACCAATCACTGACGTCCATTCAGCCAATATACATTAAGTGCCGACTACATAAACAAACGATTCTGAAACAATTAACCCTAACCCTAACCCTAGGGTTAGGGTTAGGGTTAAAGCAAATTTAAAATGAAAAAAGCAAATAAAACGAAGGTATGGAGATTAAATACGCTTTACATCGCTTAATCAGCCAAAGGAGTAAATGTAAACAACTGAATACTTGTCAGTGATTGGTTGAAATTATCGAAATAAGACAATTTTTTACATGAAATAAATTCGAATACAAAAATATTTTTCTGTTCTATAACACAAAATAGATTAGTATACGAAGTTTGAAAGTCTTTCGGTACCAAAAACACTACGTAAAACATTAATGAAAAATGTAGCCCCCGTTTTAAAAAAGATCCTGTAATTTTATTGAAATGTTGGGTAAAAAGCAATAAATATGTGACTGGAGAGAGGTATTCCCTAAGTGATAGGTTTGTCTATAAAAACGAGTGAAATAGAAGTGTTTATAATGAGTTTATTGTGTATGAGAAACTACACAAGTGGCTTAAGGACTGGGAATTATGGGTGAACACATGAGTTCGGTGAAGTGCATTCACACAAAACTCTCTACTCATGAGACACCAATGTAGTTTCTTCAGCTTTAATAAGACAAGTAATATGAATTTTCAAAACAACAGGAAGTAGTTTCCCCAAATGGCCATAAACTCTTTGTCAATTATTTAGGTTTCAAATTGCTGAAAGGAAGTTAGAACAATTTTAGTAAGTGACAATTTGACAAGTGAAATATTCTCATTATATGTGTGTGTGTGAGAGAGAGAGAGAGAGAGAAAGAGAGAGAGAGAGACAGACAGACAGATAGAGACAAACAGACAGAATCGGAGAGCGGTAAGTTCCAAGATTTTCTTTCCATTGCAGGGAAGGAAGCAACTGAACAAAACATAACCAATGACGATATCAAGAAAAGCTGTAATTAAGTATTTAAAATTTCAGACATGTCTCTGAAAGTGGGTGTAGGTGGGTATTGGGGGTGATTTTGTTAATGTTTTTGTTGTTGGGAGACTGTTCTTTCATGAGTAGTTCCATAGAAATCTTGTTGTACTTCATACGTTAATAAGAGCTAGCTGCCACCCCTACCAGTGCTATTACCATCATCATCACCACCAGATGCACAATTCAGCATTATTACCGTCTTTTCATGTATGAGGTAGACAGGAAACAATTTAGCATCTTACAAAATCAAAATATCTATTCTATTGAACAATCAAACCTGGTCTCTCACAAGTCTACTGATATAGATGTGTGTGTGTGCATACGTATGTGTGTATGTGTTTGTGTTTGTGTGTGTGTGTAATTACATTTTAAAAGCCATCAAGAATGCATTTCCAGGCAAGAAATCCATAAGACTACACAATAAACTAGGTTTAGTGCTATGAAACTTCATATAATATATAAATTAACTGACAAGAAAAATTTTTCAAGGTCATCATCATCATCATTTAACATCCGTTTTCCATGCTAGCATGGGTTGGATGGTTTGACTGGGGTCTGGGAAGCCAGGAGGCTGCACCAGGCTCCAGTCTGATATGGCAAGGTTTCTACAGCTGAATGCCCTTTCTAACGCCAACCACTCTGTGAATGTAGTGGGTGCTTTTTACGTGCCACTGGCATAGGGTTGCCAGGCTGGCAACGGTCACGATCGGTTGGTGCTTTTTATGTGCCACCAGCATGGAAGGTATATATATTAAAATATATATCACACAGGGACATATGGCATTTCTCCAAACATGCTGTCTTGTGTGTGTGTGTGTGTGTGTGTGTGTGTGTGTGTGTGTGTGTGTGTGTGTGTGTGTGTGTGTGTGTGTGTGCATGCACACGTATATATATATATATATATATATATATATATATATATATACACACACAAATACACGATACACACACAAGTCCTTACTGTGTGTATATTGGAAGAGTACTGATATCAGTCCAATCAATCCAGCTGTTATTTGGTATTTAAATGCAAGGTCAGCTATAATCCCATATTATAGACTATGAAGGGGTGCTGAAAAGTTCCTGGCTTTAACGGTATCACAAAAGGCCTGGTTGCAGGTGCAACCTTTCAAGTTCTTTCACAGGGCTTAGAAAAACTGAAGGACCACTGCAATAAGTGTGTGAATCTGAGAGGGGAATATGTTGGATAAAATCAGAATTAACTGATCGTCCTATATTTTCTTTTACCCAAAGCCAGGAACTTTTCAGCTCTCTCTTACACATTATCTAATGTGTTCCTTTTTTGAAATCTTCAGATGTGATTTCAAGTGCATTTCATTAGTATTTCTAGCAAATCAAAGACCCATATAGAAACTCCCTCACTGGTTAGTCTATCTAACAGAATGGCATCTGTAAGACCACCTTATCGTTGTAATCAGTAGCAATACTGTGAAATTAATGTGGCTTTGCTAGATTGTTGTGCTGTGCTTAAACTTTCCTTCCTGTTTGACTTTAGAACAAAATGGGAAAGAGAAACATCTCTAGTAAACTGAAAATGTCAATCATTTTTGTCTAGTCTGCATTGGATTCCGTCTTTGGTGCCCTTTACAGGCTGCAAGTGTTTCATTTTAAACTCTTCTTGCAGGAATATTTTGAACTAAGAGTATATCTTGCTGGAGTACAAAGATACCATAAAAGACTTTGAGAATACAGAAATATTTAACCTCCGACTCATACAACATATGGTTGTATTTCATTTCAAGCATTGTCTTGAGAACCTCAGCTGATGTTTAACTCTGCTGGACTTAATTAAAAAACAAAAACAAAAACAAAAAAACATTACAGGATTGACTGACTAAATTTTTTTATAATTTTATTTTTTGACACGTTTCAGTCACTAGATCATGATTATGCTAGAGCATCGTTTTGAAAGGTTTAGCCAATTAAATCAACCCCAGAATTTATTAAGTCAGGTACTTATTGCTGCATTTCAGCCCTTAAAGTAGGGGACATAAACATGTGTGCACACATACACACACAAATATATTTATATATATGTGTGTGAGGTACAGGCTCTATGGTTCAAAAGCTTCCTTCCCAACCATGTGATCTTTGGGTTCAGACCTACTGTGTGGTATTTTGAACAAATGCCTTCTACTACAACCCCAGGCCAACTAAAGCCTTATGAGTGGATTTGACTGATGAAAACAACTGAAAGAAGCTGTGTCGCTTGTATATTCTATCTGACTAATATAAGCATGGAAAAGTGGTCATTAAATGATGATGAATGAGTTATATACATACTTATGCCAACAAAATGAACAAGCTTATCGATAATGGTATGAAATTGTGATGACTTTTGGTCAATAACTGATGAGGGATGAGCACATCCAGGTCTTGTGCATGATTTTTTTCCCTGCGTTTCTTCGTTGGGCTTCTGTGCAATTTTTCACTCATATATATACATATATATGTGTGTGTTTGTGTGTATACACACACACACACACACATGTGCACACACACATGTGCACACACACATGTGCACACACACACATGTGCACACACACACATGTGCACACACACGTGCACACACACACACACACACGACAGGCTTTTGTGCAGTTTCATTTTACTATGGGTCACTCACAAAGACATTTGCCTCAGGTACCATGCACTGAGACTGAACTTGAAGACCCATGATTGTAAACCAAGCTGCTTAACCACAAAGCCACATTTGTGTCTAGCCATAAAATATTAAGAAATTGTTATTTTATATAATGCTTGTTTTAATCACCAGTAATAAGCAATACAAATCCATTGTCTTGTACAGGCAGATCTGTATTTAAAATTAATGAAATGGTCTGTTTTCATCCGCCGAGACATTGATATTACTTCGGTTGGGGAATCTTAGATGGAAATAGATTGCCATTATGTGAGAGAAAAAAAAAAATAGTTGATTAAATTGATGATAATAAAGAGATTTTTAAGGCTAATTTTATATTCTGTGAGAAGACTTCATAAAGTTTAAATTTACATAAGTTGCATTGAAGGAAATTATGCCAGAATGAATTTTTACTGTTATTCAATAGAATTAAAATTTCTTTCAATATTAGGTTGAAAGTAAATAAGAAATGTGAAAGACAGCAGGAAAAGAGAGAGAGAGAGAGTGAGAGAAGTGAGGGATACTAGTTTCATAGTTTGTGGTATATGGATGTTATTTTCTTTGTGTTTTTCCATAATACTTCAATTAAGTGCCAAGCACAAGTGACCCAGGCCATTTCTAACTCAATAGCACCAGCTGATGAACATTTATAATACTAAATAATTTAAGATTTTTTTTTTTTTTCAATAAAATATCAATGGTTACAACAGAGGGGGAAATGCATTTTCTACATCTGGACTTTCTAATTAAATCTTAGACACAAATGAAATTTCATGTCGGACTTCAATTTGTTGAATATTGTCTGATAAAGTTTTTTTTACAAAACACTAAGACAGTAATAAATAAATAAAATATTTTCTCCTTTTATCTTGGTGGTGGTGTTAGCTGTTGTTGTTGTTGTTGTTATTATTATTATTATTATTATTATTATTATTATTATTATTATTATTGACTGAGAGCATATTATTATTATTATTGAGTGCATGCCATCAAAGTGACACTGGGGCACGAATATAGAAAGCTCAATATACCAATTTATGCTCTTTACATTCTGAGTTCAAATCCTGCCAAAATCAACTTTACCTTTCATCCTTTCAGAGCTGATGTAATAAATTATCAGTCAGGTACTGGGACCAATTTAATTAACATACCCACTCCCATCAAAATTGCTGGCCTTCTACCAAAATTAGAAAGAATTATTATCATTATTATTGAAGGTGGTGAGTTAGAAGAATTCTTAGCATGCTGGTTGAAATGCTTGGCAGCATTTCACCCGTCGCTACGTTCTGAGTAGCAATGTAATAATAGATCATATGGAATTCTAATTTACATCATTACATGTTGTGTTATTAGGCACTTTTACAATATGTATATATATAAAAGAAACTGCTGGATTTGTTAATATATGTATGGGTACTTATTTCTCTGAGATTGGTCAAGTGATGTAGAAAGGTCTGGTAAGAATTCATTAAGGTTCAAATATCAATTAAGGCTTTTCATCCTTTTTTTCAATCTACGAAGAAATAATAAATGTGTCATGAAAGTATTTCTACTAGGTAGATTTCCATGCATGTGTGTGGTTAAATTATTTAGCTCACGATCATAATATCAGGAGTTTGATTCTTGGTGGCACGTTGTGTCCTTGAGCCCTGAGCAAGATACTCTATTTTCAAGTTGTTCTAGTCCATTCAGATGGCAAAAATGAGAGTAGTGCCTTATATTTCAGAGGGCCAGCCTTGTCATATTCTGTGTCGCACTGAATGTCCCCCAAGAACTACATTAAGTGTATGTGTGTCTGTGCAGTGCTCAACCACTTGCATGCTAATTTCATGAGCGCAAGCTGTTCTGTTGGTGGGACCAACTGGAACACTCATCAATGTAACTGACGGAATGCCAGTTATACATACATACATATATATATATATATATAACTGGTTCAACAACTAGCCTACCTCCACTTTGAAGAGAGGTTATAGGCCACTGGCCATTAGGGTCTAAAGAGACACTGTAAAGCTAAGTGCTTTATGGACATGAAATCCTGGGTAACCCCATAGACTGGCCATAACCATCTTTATCTAATTATATATATATATATATATATATATATATATATATATATATATATATATATGCATGCATACAATCACACACACACACAAAGAATATATATGTATATATATATATATATATCATTATCATCATTTAACATCTGCTTTCCATGCTGGCATGGGTTGGATGGTTTGACCTAGGATTGGCAAGCCAGGAGGCTGCACCAGGCTCCACTCTGTTCTGGCAAGGTTTCTACAGCTGGATGCCCTTCCTAACGCGAACCACTCTGAGAGTGTAGTGGGTGCTTTTTACGTGCCACCAGCATGAGGGCCAGTCAGGTGGCACTGGCAATGACCTACACACACACACACAAATTTCCTTGACCAAATACCCCTTGCAAAACACCAGTTAACCCAACAGAAGATACCACTTTCCTAAAGTGCTATGAAGTGAGCCTGAACCACACTTCCTAACCACACACCCATAATTCTGTAGTCCTAATAGAATCTATTTCTACCAATTTCCTTCCTAGTTTCACAGTTTTCCTTCTCCATTCTAACCATTTCCTTTATGGGATCAACACAGTTCACTAAGTTATTCTCTATCGTCTATTTTCAGAGTGATTGGTTTACTTGTAGAGATCAATACATATTGGAAATATAACAGAAGAAGATATAAATAAAGATATGGTTTCATTTAATTTCAATAATTGAATTAGCAAGCTTTTTATCAAGAACTTTTTAAGAAAGACAGTTTGAAAATAAGGAAATTGATTAGTGAATTAATTAACTTACCTTGATTATTTTGTGACTTGTTTGATACAGATGACCCTTCCATCTCTGCTGGGTCAAAGTTCATTTACAAGTGACTACATGATGGACCTGAAATTAAAAGAAATTTCCAGAAACTTAATAAAAAATACAAAGTGAGAATTGAAATATATTTATAAATGGTTTACGTGTGTGTGTGTGCATGCATGTGCACGTGTGCACACAAGTATGTGTATGTGTGTACACATGCATGTGCACGTGTGTGTGCGCATATATATGTGTGTTAGTGTGTGTGTGATATACCTACATAAATTCGCAAATAAATTAAGAATTTAATCCAAGATCAAAGATCTTTAAAGGCAACAGTAAAGAAAACATTTATTAGAAGCCAACATATGTGCTTATGAAACATTATCCCACTGCATGTGTGTGTGTGCACACACATGCTTTATATCCTCAATAAACTATAGCTATTTACAAACAGTATAGTCCAATGATAAAAAATTATATCTAACACACATAACATTCTCTATCAAAACACACACAAAAATCATCATCATCTTCATCATCATCATCATCGTTTAACGTCCGCTTTCCATGCTAGCATGGGTTGGACGATTTGACTGAGGACTGGTGAAACCGGATGGCAACACCAGGCTCCAGTCTGATTTGGCAGAGTTTCTACAGCTGGATGCCCTTCCTAACGCCAACCACTCAGAGAGTGTAGTGGGTGCTTTTACGTGTCACCCGCACGAAAACGGCCACGCTCGAAATGGTGTCTTTTATGTGCCACCCGCACAAGCCAGTCCAGGGGCACTGGCAACGATCTCGCTCGAAAATCCTACAGGAGCCAGTCAGGCGGTACTGGCAACGGCCACGCTCAAAATGGTGCATCTCATGTGCCACCCGCACAAGAACCAGTCCAGGGGCACTGGCAACGATCTTACTTGGCTTGCCGGGTCTTCTCACGCACAGCCCATTTCCAAAGGTCTCGGTCCGTAGTCATCGCCTCGGTGAGGCCCAATGTACGAAGGTCTTGCCTCACCACCTCAGCCCAGGTCTTCCTGGGCCTACCTCTTCCACGGGTTCCCTCAACTGTTAGGGTGTGGCACTTTTTCACGCAGCTATCCTCCTCCATTCTCACCACATGTCCATACCAGCGCAATCGTCTCTCTTGCACGCCACAACTGATGCTTCTAATGTTCAGCTTTTCTCTCAAGATACTTACACTCTGACGGGTATTCACATTGACATTACACATCCAACGGAGCATACTGGCTTCATTCCTTGCGAGCTTACGTATGTCCTCAGCAGTTACAGCCCATGTTTCACTGCCATGTAGCATGGTTGTTCGTACGCATGCGTCATACATCTTATATATATATATATAAATATATATATATATATATATATATATATATATATATATATATATATATATATATATCATCGTGTATATATATATATATATATATATCATCGTGTATATATATATATATATATATATATATATATATATATGTATCATTGTATATATATATATATATATATATATATATATATATATATATATAATCATCATCATACATATATCATCAGCATAGTATGTATGTATATCATCATTTTGCATCTGCTTCCAATGCTGGGTATATGGGTTGGATAATATAAGTATGTGCATCTGTGTGTGTATACACACTCTTTATACAGAGATATAGATTTGAACAATAACAATAATAAGAGTAAGCAAAAGAAAATGAAGAGACAGTACGATGATTTAACGATGTATATATGTGCCTGTGTATGTATATATGTACGTGCGTATGTGTCTGTGTGTGTGTGTGTGTCTATATATATATATTTATATCGTTTTAAGAAAAGCATTCAGCAGTAAATCAACAGTTCTTCACTTTTCGGAATATTTTCAGCCAATTCCCTACCATTTAATGGGCAGAAAGAAAAAAAACCGTTTTAAATAAATAAAATGTAAATATCTAATGTAGAAGATCTTTCAAACATGTTAACCATTTCCTAAAATGTTAATCAACTTTTAAAATAGAGTTGTTTGGGTTTTTCCACACGATTAACTTCAAAGTTTGGATTTATTTTTTTGAAAACAAACACAAGAGATTAGGTTAATAGTGTGTAGAAAAAACTAAACTACTTCACTTATAACATAGTCACTAGAGTGTTGAAGTGGAGTGAGTGATGACTTATGCTAGCATCAGTCAATTAGTCAATCTCTGATAAAATGCTCAACTATGATAGGTGCAGGCAAGGCTGTGTGATAAGAAGCTTGCTTCTCAACCAAATGGTTCTGGGTTCAGTCCCGTCGTGTGGTACCTTGGGAAAGTGCTTCTACTACAGCCTGGGACAAACCAAAGCCTTGTGAATGGATTTGATAGATGGAAAAAGTAAGAAGCCCGTTTTGTGTGTGTGTATCTTTGTGTCTGTGTTTATCCCCACCACCACAATCACCACTGCTTGACAACCTGTGTTGGCATGTTTACATTTCCAAAACTTAGTGATTCAACCAAAAGAGTCTGATACAATAAGTACCAGGCTTTAAAAAAAAAAAAATAAGTACTTGGGTTCATTCCCTTGACAAATTCATACTAGGGTCCATTTGACTCATTCATACTATGGTCCATTCCTTTGACAAAGAATTCCTTAAGACAGTGCCCCAGCATGGCCACGGTCTAATGACTGAAATAAGTGGAAGATAAGAAACAGATTGTATTTATAATGCTGGACATTAAGCTTTTAACTGCAAAATTAAATTTCATGGTTATTCCACTAATGATGTTAAATATCTCCCAAAAGACAGAATTGTTATTTTCTGCAAGTTACACTGTCTCAGTAAACTTGATACATTTCAAAAAAAGACAGGATGGTATCTAAAACCTTTCTCCCACAGTTAACAGTGATGAAATTTTGAGTGGATATATTTAAATTCTGCTGTAAAAGGGGTGAACATCATCCCACAGCAAAATATAGATGAAAGTAAAGCAATAGTCTTACATATTTCTCCACTGTATCTCTGGCCTTCATCACCTGAGTAATTAAAGTCAAGCTGTGGTTGCACACAAAACATAGCATAAAGAAAGAACAGTTTGAAAAAGTAAAGGGAGCCATGTTAAATAATTTTCATCACATGATCATCAAGCTGAGTCACATGTCGCCAAGCAAGATGCACAAAACCCACCAATAATAAACTAATGATACTACAATATTAATTTTGTAGCTTGTACTGAGAGCTCCTACGTTGAAATAAAAATTTGTAAACCCTGACAACCCAAAAGAGTTGATATTCTTCTTTTAGTTGTTGCTTTGTCTTAGTGGATCAAAGATAAATTCCCTTCTTCTATCCCCTTGTTTATAACATGTTAATAGATTCCAGTTTTTAAAGTGACAAGTTGGCAGAACTGTTAGGAGACCAGGCAAAATGCTTGCATTTCGTCCATCTTTACATTCTGAGTTTAAATTTCGTGGGGATCACCTTTGCCTTTCATCCTTTCAGGGTAGATAACATAAATACCAGTCAAGTACAAGGGTTGATGTAATTGACTTATTCCTTCCCCCAAAATCGCTGGCCTTGTGCCAAAATTTGAAACCAATATATCACACTTTAACATTATTGTTTTGAAAGATACCAGTTTTATAACAAGGTAGACTTGTATTATACCTTTCACAACCTGTAAAGCATCCTATTGACTATTTTAACAAGTGATTGAGATACAAATTTCTGTATGGATTGAGGTTTCTTTTCCAGTTCAACTGTGATAATGAGAGGCAGATTTAAGAACACAATGGGATGACTAAATCCTGAGGAAATAGAAATTAAGAGCCCTTGTTGTTAAGCATCTCAAATATAGAGTTCTGAGTTTACCATTTAAATCAACTTTGGTAGATTTTAAAGAACTTGAAGCATAAGTCAAAGACAACATAAAATAGTTTTTTGAAACTTCTTCAATTTGTGATTACAACTGAAAATTCCATAACAATCAGAATTAACTGTTCTTAGCTAATTAATTAAAAAACACACATTACATTTTCTAAATACTTTCCTTGGTTCTTGAAGAGGATGCATTGAAAAATATAGCATCGACTTCCTCAATCTAATATAACAAAACCAAATTACATGTGTGTCTGTTTATTAGTTTCAATTTCTCTCTATTTTCTCTTGTCAGCTCTGTCAAATTTATCCCTGTAATGGCTGACAACAGAAGACTTACTGATTAATACAAATTACACTTCCATACAGGCTGCCAATGATTAATTCTATCGCTCTTTGCACACAAAGAAGTGCCGCTCTAATGACACCAGTTGTTTGTGGTTGCTATTAAATCAAACACTGACTTGCCAACCAGCAATAATTTAATATATGTCACTAGTCTAATGATTGATTCAATTTGATACAGTGGCTGTGTACAAGATACACACAGCTTCTATCTATGTGTTGACCTTCATTTTGGTTCTACCTTGGGGGCAGGATTAAGTGTCACACCTATCCCTTAATATCACTTTGATTAATTACAATAGTATCTTAATTACTCCTTTGCTCCATTAATAATATATTTAGTAAATGCTCTCATAACACTACCTACAATTTATGTTCATCTCATCAGTAAATATATTTGCAAACAGACAGATACACAGGCACAGACCGTTATAAACTTCAACTTTTTATTCTTATCATATCCATTCATATTACCTCTGTTTGTTATATTCTAAACATGTCATCTCTAACATACTTCCTCTCTAATATAATCTGTTGGTTTTATGTCCAACCTCATCACATAATTTAGCATTTTGATTTCCTCTTAATTCACAAAGGATTTCTCACTTTGATTTTTCATATTTTCTCCAATGAGTTCATTCCTGTTCTTGTGTTTTGAAACAAAGTTTTATTATTCAAAATACTATCCTCCTTCAATCTGCTTTACCAAAAACTGAAGTTGGTTCTGCTTCTATGAATTACCTCATGGGGCAATAACAACATATCTGTCAGACTCAATTTTACTTGCCCCTCAAACACTTGTATAATTTCTATATTATTTAGTCAATAAAAGGTACCCATGCTGGCACCACATAAAAAGCACCTGTGCTGGGGCCACATATACAGAACTGGTGCTGCATAAAAAGCACCCAGCACACTCTATAAAGTGGTCGATGTTAGGGAGGGCATCCAGCTGTAGAAATCATGCTGAAACAGACAACTGGAGCTTGCTGCAGCTCCCTGGCTTGCCAGCGCCTTGTCAAACCATCCAACCCATGCCAGCATGGAAAATAGATGTTGAATGATGATGATGTTTTATTACAGATTACTACTGTGTGGTTGGTAATGTTTCCTGGGTAGCCATTCTATGCCATGACACAAAAAAAAAAAAACAGATTTTAGAATCAGCTCACTTATATTCCATGTCACATTGTTACAAAAACAATAAAATGGATGTAACATTCATGCATACAATTTAAATTAACTTTTTTTATTTTCAGAAAGAGCCTATATCATTATCAGATATAAAGAGTCACATGTAGTTTGCTATTGTAGTCAATGTATCTCAAGGACCATTACATTCTTCAGATAAACCTGAAGCTGTTTAGGGGTTGGGGAAGGGGAAGAGACAATGCTCAGTTTCTTCCATAAAAGTATTAGAAATTTCTATGTATTGAAATGACTATATTCATTAATCAAAATCTATCACTGACTTCATTCCCTAAGATGTTATAGTCTAAGGTGCTAAAAAAAAAAAAAAAAGAAAAAAAGAGGGCATATCTGATAGCATTTCGATGTTGTAGTTCTAAAAAAAAGGGTCTGTTTGTGTGGTTTCATTATGTAGGGAAGTAATTATGATACACAATTTTCAAATTCAGTCTGAACATGTTAAAATCAATGATCACGAATAGTTACAATAACAGGCAATTAACCCTCGCCCCAAGTATTCTGAAATGGTGCCAAATACAATATTTTATGGAGAAATAATGATACTCCGCTGAGGAAAGACCAGAGTTAACAAAGTGAAAAGAAACTCAATAATTCAACACGGTCAACAATTGTGGCTGCTCTTTTCAAATGTTTCATATAATTAGATGTTTAACATAAATATTCTTTTGAAGATAATAGAAGCCAAGGTGTATAGAGCTAATCTGAAAGAAGTAATGTGAAATGTCTTATGCAGATTGAATGGAGAGCTTCAGTATGTGTGTCAAAGTGCAATATTGATTGAGTGCCCTCCAGCCACAGCTGCCATACTGACAACAACGAAATAATCAAATCACAAAGCTCTATAGGAATACGACAGCATCAAATAACTAACTGTGGTTACCTGATGCCTCTTTTTTAAGAGGATTTCACAATTAGTTGAAGATGATAGCTTTCATATCTTTTCCAGTGTGAAGAGCTAAATTATTATTCTCAAGTGAAAGTCACTAAATATCTTATAGCCGGACAATGGGGGAAGTGGATACTTAATTGTGAGCAGGTTTGAAGTCAGTAATGAAATGAAAACTTGAATTTGATCCTATGATGTTTTGATGTAGATATTTCAATATGTTCACCTTCCCACATATACATCTTACATCTTTTACTTGTTTCAGTCATTAGATTATGACCAAGCTGGGGCATTAACTTGAAGAACTTTTAGTCAAATTAATCAACCCCAGTACTCATATTTTCTTCTGCTTGCTACTTATTTTATCAGTCTGTTTCACTGGGAACATAAATCAACACTGGTTGTCAAGTGGTGGTGGGACATGGACACGTGGACCCCCCCCCCACACACACACAATAGGATTCTTTCTAGACAAGCTCATATATATTTAAATGATACACTTCTGGAAAGTTTTACAGATTTTTACAGTTACAGTGGATGGATTGGATCTGTAGTCTGAACCAGCTTTCTCCTTTCTGGTTTTGAGAAGCCTAATTTCTCAAGATTGGTATTTAGGCAGAGTGTTACATATCCCAAGGCCCCAATAATTACAGGTATAAACCTGAACTTGTAATCTGGATAGAGTAACTGCAGATTTCTCAATAGTTCATCATAGGTATTCTCTTTTCCACTGATCTTCAGCTTTATGTTAACATCCGCTGGGCAGCTGATTTCCAGAACTGTACACAATTTCTCTTCTCTATCCCAAATCATTATATCAGGTCTGTTGTGCTTACATTTTATTGAGGTCTTCACTGGGACATTCCACCAGTATTCCTTTTCATTATGAGTGGCTGTGGCTTCTACCATATTGTGGGTTTTTATTTCTTTGTCTTTGGGATTATCCTTCCAACAGATTTCATTATAGAGTGTCCTAGCTACAGCATCATGTCTCAGCAGTAGATAATACCATGACATTTTCAGGCAACAGCTTATGATGTGGGTGATATCTTCACAAAGTTTGCATCGGTTGTCATATTTTACTGCTTTTCCTGCATCTCAATCCCTTTTGTGCATCAGGTATGTATGTATGTATGTATGTGTGTGTGTGTGTGTGTGTGTGTATGTATGTATGTATGTATAGGATGCTGAATCTGAGAATAGTAAAATAACAAAGGAGTGCAGCAAGTGATGAGATGTCGAGTGTAAAACATGATCCATCTAACTCATGCAGACACAAAAATGATGATGATGATGATGATTACCATCATTTATGACCATTTCTCCATTTCTCATGTAAAGTTTGTCTTTACTTTTATTTTGTAATTTAAAAAAAAAAAAAACAGAAGTTATTTAAAAAAAATTTTTTTTTTTTCCTAAAGTCTAATCACAAAACACAGAGATGTCATAGAAATTAGTGTTTTGTATTATTTTTATAACAGAAAATGTTGATTAGTTACAATGTTTAACCAATCTTTTGAAGACAAATACAGGAAGAAAACAAAAAGCAAAAAGTAGAAAAATTTATACTCTTAGTTATAACTTTGGTGATGCAATCAGGAAATATAGGACTCAAAACATGTGTATACATGGTATGATCAATAAGTATCAGGATAGTTGCCATAGTAACAAAGCTAAAGCATGCAGAGTAAAGCCATTTGACACAGACTGACCTTGAACTCTGCTATTCATGTGCACTAAGTTTTAACATTCTAGCTCAATTCCGCTGCTTACAGCAGTGCTAGGAAGGAAGGTGTATAGCGTGTGATCATCGTATTGATATTAACAGAGAAAGTTGAGCAGAGAATCTGCATCAAATTTTGCCAAAAGCTTGGTGATACCTACTTGGAGGCTTACGCAAAGTTTTCAAAAAGTTTTCATCGTTCTCACAACAATCAAGGAGATCTTGTGCAACTGAAACCCGAGTGTCTTCTTGGTCAGCTGAAAGCAGTTGTGGCACAAACTTGGCAGACATGCATCTCGTATGCAAATCTTCAGTGATAATGGGCTCAACTGAACCGTAACTAATCTGCACATCCTCTGATAACTCATGGATGCTGATTCGACAATTTCCCCTCACGGCCGCATGCACATCTGCAATGTTTTACTCAGTTTTGCTGGTTGTGGGTCTCCCAGAATATTCATCGATATCAACATTTTTTGGCCATCTTGGAAACGTTTGAACCACTCAGACACTTGTGTGTGGCTCATACACCCCTCCCCATACACTTTCTGCAACTTTGTGTAGGCCTCTGAGCAGGTATCAACATGACAACTTTCTCTGTCATGGTCCATGCGATTATCACATGCTACACACCTTCCTTCCAAACACTACTATTAACAGCAGAAGTGAGCTAGAATGTTAAAACTTAGCACGCATGCACAGCAGAGTTCAAAGTTAATCTCTGCCAAGCAGCTTAACTCTGCATGCCTTAGCTTCATTACTATGGCAACAGTCTGGATACTTATTGATCAGACCTTGTATATATATATTTTTTTTAATAAATATTTGTCCAACCCATGCCAGCATGGAAAACAGACGTTAAATGATGATGATTTAGAAAAAGCAAAAAAGTGACTCAAGGGCCAAGAGTTTTGCACATTAGCACTTATCAAAATACTAAATATAAATAAAAGTATACTCTTAGTTATTTTTCATTTTCTCTTGGCTTCTTTAAAAATATGTTTTTCATTCTGACTTTGATGAAGAAACATAAGTAAAAAAAAAAAAGAAAAAGCTAAATGACTGCAAACAAACTAAAATCCTCCAAGCCAAATTTCATAAATATTGGACATAAACAAAGGTCCATGAGAAAATAAACTTTATCCTTGAAGACACAATTTTCACCATTTTCTTTTCTTTTTTCTTCTTGCTCAAACCTTTTCCCACCCAAACAAATATTTTTTTTTTCCTATACAGTTTTCCATGTTGTCATTAAAAAATGGCTCTGCTCAGCAAATTTGGATATTTCTACATAAATTGTGAGAGTAAACATGTTTACAAATGAATAGATATTTTTAATTTATGGAGTGCAAGCAACCTTCCATTCCACTAAATATGCTTAACTCTCACTCACAAGTGAGTGTGACCTAGTAGTATCTACCACACTTTCACTAACTGCTTTAGGTCCCTATGTAATCATGGGCAGGTATAGACAATATATAGGCCTGCCTACTCCTTGGCTCTGTGGAACGGGTTGCACCAGGACTAGACTGGGACACATTTTCAGCTGAAGCAACATGAAATGGTGTGTCTTGCTCAAGGACACAATGCACAACTTGGTCCAGGAATTATACTCACAACAGCCTAACCACTATGCGGTGTACCATCACCTATGAAATATATATTATGTTTTAAAAACACACACATCTGTACATGTTAATGTGAGGAGGTGCATGGCCAAGTGGTTGGGTGCATTGTAGTCACAGTCACAAGATCATGGGTTTGATTCCCAGACTGGCTGTGTGATGTATTTTAGCACAAAACGCTCAATTTCATATTGCTCCAGTCCACTCAGCTGTAAAAGGGTCACCTTGCGATGGAGTAGCTTTCCAATCAGGAGGAATGCTGGCCTTCTTGCAGATTGATGTCATTCGACAACTAAAACTATGCAAAGCACATTGTGACCAGTGATGTGTAACAATGTTTGATAATCACATGATGTGTTAATACAAAGGATTGCAGTCATGCTGGGGCACAGGCTTCAAGGACTTTACCCTATCCATCCCAGTACTTATTTTAGGTTGGTACTTTTATTGATCTCTATTTGCTGAACTGTTAGGCCACAAGACATAAAGGAACTGCGTAATAGATGTAGAGATTTCTCTTTCTCATGTTAGTTATTGAACTTTTTTGATATGGTAAAAAAAACTGGAACCACACTAAGAGAGAGTGAATGCAACTAAGATGAAACATGACTGTAAACCTAAGCTGCTCATGTTGCTGATGTTGTCATTGCTTAGTCATGTATGTATGTATGTATGCATGCATGCATGAATGAATGAATGTACGTATGCATGTATGTATACAATGCATGAATGAATGTACATACATATGTATGGAAGCATGCATGAATGAATGTATGCATGTATGTATATAGCTATATAGCTATCACTCTCTGTGTTCTTTTCTTAAATGATAAGGAATGATTTCAGGAAGATTTGGCTGTTATTTCTAATAAGTTCAGCAATTGTAAAAATGTTTCCTGATCCATTTTCTTGAATTCAATCCAGTCATAACAACTGAGTTTCAGTGATTTCAAGCTGAATCCACCTTGAATAACATAAAATATTCTACTGAATCAACAGAGTCCTCACTTCAGATTTGAGATTTTAATATTACTTCAGAAGTGAAATACACGAAATCTAAAATGAGAATATGGACTCACTTCACCTTTGTGCATGTGCTCAGACACACACACACACACACACACACATTTACAAACACGCGCACACACACACATTTAACACAATCAGATAGGAAATACATTGCTTGATATCTCTTATCAAATATTTTCTGTGTTAGTGAAAATGCCATGAACTGTTGAAGTAGAGAAGCTGTCTGTGTTATTAGCAGTTGTTTCCTTTAAGATAAAATTACCGTTGCAATGGCGATGGAAATAATAATATTGTATTGACGGAGCCATTAAATAAAAAGGAACCTCACTTTTTCTTTTAACCACATCTGTCTTGATTCCCAAATATTTTTATCGGTAATTTATTAGAGGTTAAGGATGGCTTGAACACTCAACTTCTGAGAGGCTTGTTATGGTACTGTCATCAGAAACTCGACGCCAATATCATTCAGCTGACATAGTTGCGTACCAGAGCTGAAGTCTCTGGTAATCCACTGCCTCTCCATTCCCTGGTGTTGTCCACTATTCTTCTATTCTGCCAACCTCTCTCCCATTCTTTCTCTCTCCGTGGTTCCTTGAAGAATAGTCTTCACAAGGATAAAGATAAGATAATCAACAAATGTCATCTTTCATTCTTTACTTGTTTCAGTCATGAGATTGTGGCCATGCTGGGGCATCATCTTGAGGAATTCTTAGTGGAATAAATTGACCTCAGTACTGTTTTTTTAAATTTTCATTTTTTTAATATTTTTAAGTCTGATGTTTAAAATTTAGTTCTATAGATACTCCTTTCGAAATCCCTATTTTGTTTTTCATGCATTCACTTGTGTAGGTTGAAGTATGTAAAGCGTTTGAGAAAGAAACCTAGCTCTGTCTTGCAATGAATACATCTAAAACAAAGTTTTACCATGGACCCCTAAAATACTATTGTGGATCTCCAATTTACTATTTTGCTTGCATGGATCCCTAAATATTTATATGGGCTACCAGGGGTCACATAAACCCTGGTTGAGAAGCAGTGATCTAAAGCATGGTGGTTGAGAAAAGCCTGATGTATTGGCAGGGGCTGGGTAACAAAGTGATAACAGAGTAGGGTTCATCAGTCATTTTATTTTTTTCTCTTTTCAATGGTTTGGTCTGAAGACTGGGGTCATATCCATAGCCTTCACAAAACCTTTGAGACCAGTGAAATGGGCCAATGGGGTTGATAATGTTATGTTTTTTTTATCAGGGGATGATGGTTACAGGGATTAAAAAAAGATGGGCAGGCAAGGATTTCCAGCAGGCTGACCTTCTGAAGAAGGACTTAAGTGAAGTGATTAATGCAGGGCTTAGGGTTGGTGGAGGACACAGTGCAGGTGATGAGAGGAGAAATAATTGAGTTGGGGAGGGGTGCAGGGCTAAGTAAAGATGGAACAAGATCAACTACCTTTGAGTAGCAGTGGAAGTAGATGAGTCAGAGGAAGGAGCCAGCAAATGTATGAGCAAGAGCTTTGAATGTGATGGTGGGTTACTTTGTACTGTGCATTTTAGAGGATTCCTCACAGACATTAAATGCTGGGGCATTAAACATTCCAACTATTTATCCCATAGAGTCAAGATAAATGGCTGAAATTAGTGTGTGTGTGTGTGTGGCAAAAGAAATCGATAGAATAAGTACCAGGTCGAAAAATAGGTACTGGGGTCAATTCATTCGACTATAAGTTCTTCAAGGTAGTGCCCCAGCATGGCCACAGTCTAATGACTGGAACAAATAAAAGACAACAGATAATGAACATGTCCTTTGGGTAAATATAAAGTAATTCAGGCCAGGTATTTCAAATGAATTGATAATTACATTAATGAAAGCAAAGATAGAGACAGTTGTTTAAACAATAAATAGCAGAAACCAAACTGGATTCATAGCAACATACTGTAATCATGGAATATCATTACATTAAATTTTGTTCCCACTCCCACAGTTCATTTATGTATTAAGATATCCACTGTTTGACCAGACTGGTCGCTAAGGGTTTTTTTGAGAATTACTCAGTGCAGGTACTTTTATACTCTATAGATTTGGAAAGAATGATAACATAAACACAAGGCCTTGAAGTTGGCTTGTTGTGAAAGAAACATAAAAATTCATGATATTGCTAGCTCATAATATCAATTATAAATTAAGAGAGAAGCACACACACACGCACATAGATATATAACTGTATACATATATACACACTATGCACAAGAACTATTTGCCAAATAGAGCAAGCAGTTTTCCTAATATTATAAATGCTATGGGGAAATATGTAAAAATGAATTGAGAAAGATTATTATTGCTTTCAATATTAATAATGCAAGTCGAACACAAAAAAAATCACATTATCTACGTCTCGTTTTAAGCGTCCAGTTTGACATTAAACTGATTACAGACATTCACTAATAAAATAGATTTCATTACAAAATATCAGACTTTAACATGAATATTCAAATAAATCCTTTTGAATTAATCAAATAATTTTTTTTTTTCTGTTTTGGTTTTGTCTTAGAGATCACAAAGTATTTTTAATAAAAAAAAAATCAAAAATGTTTAAAAATCTATTATGCAGGATTTGTTTTGGAACTAGATAATCACACAAGTACAAAAGTTTTGTAGTTTGTTCACATTAACAAGTGGTTATATATATATATACACACACATAAAATTATATAACCATGTATATATACATATGATTGTAACAATTATAGACTTCACCTAAAAACATTGTTGGTTGTTGTTTTCTCTGTAATGAATAACTTTCAAATTAATACTTAAAGTGTTGAGGAAAAATATCAACAGTACTAACTCACTTAATCCCATAATTACATCATCACAGACATCTCTGGCTTTCTAGCAAATAGATTAGGTGAAAAAAAAAAATTAAATTATATAAAAAAGCAAAAACAATTGGATGAACCAAAATTTACATAAGTGAAAGTGCTGGTCAAGCTATGGGTGATAGCAATGTTGAAAACAATCTAATAGGATCAATAGAGCTAACGACTATTAATTCAATTAGTCTTTAGTTGCTGTCTTCACTCAGTGTAATCCACTTAGTTATTAGAGTAAGTATTAAATAAATACATACAGAAAGATATTTAAAAAATAAAAGAGAGAGATAACATTAGGAGGAATACTTTCAGTAGTTTAGTTGTATAGTGTTCACGAGTTGACAGGACGATTGTCGGATGTTTTATAGAGACGAGATAAAATATGGAGATTTTATTGGCGTTCAGTCAAGACTAGAGTGGACAGTAGTCATGACAAAACAATAACAACAACAATAATGATAGCTATGACTGACCAAAAATTGAAGAAGATAAAAAAGAAAGATAAAAAAAAAAAGAGGTAAACTAGAGAAGAAATAAAGCAAAGTGCTCCTGACCAGAAAAAAAAAATATTTATAAATGATAAAAAAAAGGTAACTTAATAATGTCTTATCTATGATAAACACGATCAAAATTGTTTGCAACCAAGCGTAACATTTATCTTTCCAAATAAACTGATGAAAATCTTCTATGAAATAAAAAGGAAACTTTCACTGAGAGTTGTTTATTTGTATAGTCAGAGCAAAGTCCCAATTTCTATGAACTAGAAACGACTTCATCAATACATCAGATTCCTGTGAATTTTCCATTGATAGAAGAGAATTATGAATTATTAAATTTTTTTCTTCTGTTCTGTTTCTTTATGTATGAGAACAAAATATTTTGCTCTTCGTTATCGTTTCATTGAAAAGAATAAAACAAAAAAGTCATTTATGACAACACTGAAAATTAAATGTTCATAAAAAAGTTTCTTTTTTTTTTTTTAATATTTCTGTTGTTTTCTTGATTTTCTTTATCAAAATAATGTTGTTTTGCTGAATCAAAATTTTACTTAGTAAAACAGCTGCAGGTGTTAGACTTTCTTTTACTTAAAAATCCAACATGAAAATTAATTATCAGATATCTACGTAAATACATCGGCAAGCTCTGTTTTGACAAACCAAAAACAATGCAAACATAACAGAAGGTAACATTAAAATATTGAGGAGCATGTTAGTGAAGTGGTTAATACACTGAACTGGTTAGTTCAAAGTTTGTTTCTAGGGAAGCCTTACAAATAAATATTCCTGGTGGAACAGTTACACAAACCCTTTTTTGTATGAACCAACTTTGTTGGAAATGGTGAAAGGTAAACTTTACAGTTGAACAGTCAGAATCAAGAAAAAAAAGAGATCTTTTTCACTTCAACAATTCCAAGAAAATATTCAATATTTTCAGAACAATTCAACTAAAACATGTTTGTGATAAATAAGTAGAAAACCCCTTTTTAAGGTAAAAAAAAAAAATGGAAAAAAAAAACCCATCAAAACATTCAAGAATTTCATCTTTATTTTTCTCCACAACATTTCATATCCAATTTCCCAGATTAGAAAATGTTACATACTTTCAGCTTTTATTTTCTTTAGCAAACAGATATTTCCAAGTGAATTGTTTGAGTCAGTTTTTTTCTCCATTTGGTGCCATATGCACTGTTAACCGATCTACTGTAAAATCAAAATAGTACACTCTTCTTCAAAATGTGTGCAGTCTACTATTGGGCTCACAATAATCAGGTTGTGATTTCAATTCCCAGATTGAACAGTGCATTGTGCTATTGTGAAAGACACTTCATTTTGTGTGACCCTTGCCCACTCAGATGAAATTCTAAGAGAGTTGTTTTTTTAAAATTCTCTATCTTTTTGAAAACACAGAACAGATGGTCATAGCATAAATGAGATTGTCAGCATCAGCACTACTGCTTTATTCAAAGTATCTTTTACTGGTTTCAGTCATTAGACTGCAGCCATGTTGCAGCACAACCTTGAATAGTTTTTAGCTGAGGTCATCGACCCCAGCACTTATTTTTAAGCCTGGTACTTATTCTGTTGGTCTTTTTGGCTGAACTAAGTTATGTTTATGGGGACATAAACCAACAGTAGTAGTCAAGCAGTGGTGGAGGACAAACACAGACACACACACACACACACACACACACATATGATGGGCTTTCAGTCCTGTCTATCAAATCTATTCACAAAGTTTGGCCTGTCCAAGGCTATAGCAGAAGACACTTGTCCAAGTTGTCACACAGTGAAACTGAATCTGGAACCATGTGGTTGGGAAATAAACTTCTTACCACACAGCCACACCTGTGCCTTGTCATATGATTCAGGTTATTAAACTGTCATCTGTCCATTATGATCATAGGAGAGCTTTTTTTCTTTTTTTTTTTGATGGGGGAGATAGAAGATGAAACTGTCTAGAACTTTCTAAACTCCTAGGCTGAACATCTACAATTCAATGTGTGCAGGGGAAATAAGGGAGTCATGATGCTGGTTCAAATCCTTTTAACAAAATAGACTTCACTAGGGGTATCCAAAGACCAAATGGTACCATGAAACCTAGTATCATATTAGACTATCATTTACAAGTGGAGGTGCACAGCTTAGTGCTCAGAGAGTTTGGCTCACAATCTTAAGGTTAGGAGTTCAATTCCCAATGGCACACTGTGTCCTTGAGCAAGAAGCTTTATTTCACATTGCTCCAGTCCACTCAGCTGGCAAATATGAGTTGTACCTGTAATTCAAAAGGAGCCAGCCTTGTCACATTCTGTGTCACACTCAATTTCCTTGAGAACTTTGTTAAGTGCATGCCTGTCTGTGGAGTGTTCAGTCACTTGCACCTAAATTTCACAAGCAAGCTGTTCCATTATCCGGATCAAGTGGAACTCTTGCTCTCATAACCGATGGAGTGTCAATTACCATTTATGATGCCAGAAGGAAATTTTAGAGAATTCATGTTGCTAAGAACAAAGAAATTCCATTCTCAGGTAAATAATTGATTACACACACATACACACACCTCAGATTGACCAATGTGAAACTTTATAGACAGAATCTGTTTGAAAGTAGAGAGAATGTGTGCATATATATATTTATATATATATATATATATATATATATATATATATATATCTAAATATACTAAGGGTAAAAATTATTGAAAATAGTAATTTATACCAGTGACCAGCATGTGTAAAAATTGTCCGCAGACTGTAAATTATTTTAGTACATAAGTGTGTATAACCATAGGTAATTATACACTAAGAAGAAAACCAGTAAGTGGTTTCCTTGCCTGCTGAAAGAAGCTGTCAGATCTTCAAACCACAAAAAATTGTCTAATAATTAATGGTGAAACTTTGAGGTATAGGAATAACTGGTCTTTTTAATTTTTTTCAAATTGTCTTGCCCGATTACATGCAACGCACTATGTATGAGAATGTATTTTCCGTGGTTTGAAGACCTGACAATTTCTTTTAACAGGCAAAGAAACCACTTGCTGGTTTTCTTCTTAGTGTATAATTACCTATGGTTATACACACTTATGCATGTATATATGTGTGTGTGTGTGTGTGTGTGTGTGTGTGTTTCTATGTTTAAATATGTATATACATGTTTTTACATCAATGCAACTTGCCAGTGTTAGCATTCATTTACATTCCATACAAGCAGAATGTCTTGCAGCCCAACAGTTTCCATGTGTGAAGACCAGTAGAATAAAGTGCCCAAACTTGAAAGTAAGGGTTAGAGTCAAGAAATGCTTCTGATCAGAGAATACTGCTCCAAAAAGTCTCATCCAACCCATGGCAGCATAGCAAAAGCAGAAAAATTTTTAAATAAAAAGAACTAAAAAAAAAAAATCAATGTTGATTACCATGACAAAGACAGCATACTTGAGAAATATGTGATGATTTATGGCCCTGAAACATGGATAATGAAAGTAGTGGTTGTGTGAATGTTGTTAACGAATATGATCTATTGGTGGGAGTATGATCCGTGAAATAGATTATTTCTAGAAAGGTAATATGTCTAGAAATAGGAAATATTGTATGATATATTGTGACAGAACCCCCCCCCCCCTCATGTGATATGAATAAATAATGAAAGCAGACAAGAAGACTTTTATGAAGCTCTTGGTCTCATAAGGCTGAATACCCAGTTTCCAGTGACTGAGATCACAACATTGCCCCTGAATGGGACAACAGTCTGTTGCAAGGTTCATGGTCAATAAGTTTTAAGGGGAGGGGATAAGTCAACTAGACCACCCTTAGCACTAGACTTGCAGTTTCTTTTATCAGCTCTGAAGGGATCAAAGGTAAACTACTAATTCATTTGAGTTATTCATCATACACAACCACCATTGTGTTTTCCTAAACTAGATTTTAATTTTACCTACACTAAATCTCCAGTCATCTTCAGGTGCTCTCTCTCTCTCTCTCTCTCTCTCTCTCTCTCTCTCTCATTACTCTGCTGTACAAGTCTCTCTGTCAATGCTTAAATTAAGCACTTTGATGTTTTACGCACACACAAAACACAGAATCTAATCATGGCTTTTTTTTTTTCTTTTTTTTGGGGGGGGGAGCTTGAGCTCTTGGTCTCATAAGGCTGAATACCCAGTTTCCAGTGACTGAGATCACAACATTGCCCCTGAATGGGACAACAGTCTGTTGCAAGGTTCATGGTCAATAAGTTTTAAGGGGAGGGGATAAGTCAACTAGACCACCCTTAGCACTAGACTTGCAGTTTCTTTTATCAGCTCTGAAGGGATCAAAGGTAAAGCTGACCTTGGCAGAATTTGAACTCAGAATGTAAAGAGCCAAAAGAAATGCTACTAAGCATTTTGTCCAACATACAACTTTATTGTAGCTTACCAATGGTCATCTGCCAGTTATAAAACTTTTTATTGTTGTTGACTTTCTTATAAAAGTTCCCACTCTCAAAGTTCCTGTCCTCCAATGACTATCTTATAAATGTATGTTCTGTCATCTTGTTTTACTTGTTTCACTCATTACACTGCAGTCATATTGTGGTACCACCCTGAAGAATTTTAAAAGAAACAGATTAGGCTCCAGTATCTACTTTTTTTTTTCTTTTTACCCTACTACTTATTCTATCAGTCTCTTTGGCCAAACTGCTAAATTACAAGGATGTAAACACCCACATATATATATATATAAATATATATATAAATATATATATATATAAATATATATATATATGTATGCATGTGTGTGTATGTATGTATGCATGTGTGAGTGTGTGCACACATGACAGGCTTCTTTAAGTTTCCATTTACTAAATCCAATCCCAAAACCTCGGTCAGCCCAAAGCTATAGTAGAAGACACATGCCCAGGGGCCACTGTGTGGGACTGAACCCAGAACCATTTGATTTTGAAGTAAACTTAAACTTCTGACGACACAGCTACGCCTTCCCCATATGAAAATAAACTTGACTTGTTTTTAATCTTTTATAATTACTTTATGGTTTTTAAGACATCTCATCATTAGATTTTATTTATTGTTTCTTTAGTTTTTTTTTTCTTTTTCTTTTGTAACTCCCAACAAAGTGGTTGTTTGAGAGTTGTTTTATTGTTAGCAGCTTGTTGCTTTGTTGGGGAGTGACTTCCAATAAAAATATATATTGATTCATGGATGCTCCTCCCCTCTGCCAGTTCTAACACATCTCAGAAATACAAATAAGTAGTTCATAGATAATTAAACATAACAAAAATGGGGCCACGCAGTTGGCATCGATTTTTTGAATTCACAAGGGAAATATCTTGGTTTAAGGATAATTAAAAGGAGGCAATTCTCCAAGCATGTCTAATATATGCTACCATGTAAATAAATGTCTATATTTGGTTGGTGGTGTAAATATTAGAAAATATTTTGACCCTTTAACTGTTAAATTTCATGGTGGTACCCTGGGCAAGTGTCTTCTATTATAGCCTTGGGTCAACTAAAGCCTTGTGAGTAGATTTGATGGACAAAGACTAAAAGAAGCCCATCATATATATATGTGGGTGTTGGTGTGTGTATATGTGTGGGTGTCGGTGTGTATGTGTGTGGGTGTCGGTGTATGTGTGTGGGTGTATGTGTATGTGTGTGGGTGTCAGTGTGTGTATTTGTGTTTGTCCTCCCACCACTGCTTGACAACTGGTGTTGGTGTGTTTACATCCCCATAACTTATCAGTTTGGCGAAAAAAGGCCAATAGAACAAGTACCAGGCTTTAAAACAAAAAGTACTGGGGTTGATTCTTTCAACTAAAACCTTTTCAAGGCAATGCCCCAGCATGGCCACAGTCTAATGACTAAAATAAGTGAAAAATAAAACATAAAAGCTACCAGTAAAGATGTTAGATATGTACCAGAAAATAGAATTGGTATTTACTACAAGTCATGTTGCCTCAGTAAACTTGACAGATCAACAAAAGAGTGATTGGTATATATATATATATATATATATATATATATATATATATATATATAAAACTGCTTTCTGCAGTTAAGGGTAAGGAAATTTTGAGTGGTTGGGTCTGGTCACTGGATAAAGTCCTAACTTTTCATCCAGTCGAGAGAAAAATAAATTACAGAGTATCATCAGCAGCAGTAGCAGCAGCAGCAGTAGTAGCAGCAGCGTATTTAAAGTTATTGAGTTTTTAAACAACCAGAAAATACATTTCCATCAATGGATATATATAATTTCTTTGAAGCTGATGGAGAAAGGAGATGAATATTCATAGCAAAGATGAATAATGACTGTCAGAGTAATATATAAGCTTATTGTCTTTTTAAACACACAACTCTTCAAATGGAAATTTGACAACCAATTAAAATCAATTTTTTTTTTATGGTTTCCAAAATAAACTTAAAATGTGATTTGGGGAGTAAAAGCATTTTCAATTAATTAATCCTGAAATTATGGTTTCCAAGAACAAAAACCAAGAAAAAAAATTAAATGGTAATAAATTGATAATTTTCATATTAACAATTAATATTTACTGTGTCCTAATGTAACTGAGTGGTTAGTGAGATTATATTGAAAGTGATGGAGGATTAAGAAAGATATCAAAGCAGGAGAAACTGGGAAATTAAAGAGCCATGTTTTAAGATACAACTTCAAATGTATGCTAGAGGACATCCATTTCGATAGCAGATAAAATGAGCTAAGGGAAATAACTCAAATGGGCTAATGGTACAGACTTTAGAAAACTGAATACCATATGTAAAAAATTCTTCAGGGAAATTCCACTCTTATGAATCACAGAATAATTCTTATGAAGCCTACAGATCAGTAGACAGATTGTTTTCTACATATCATCAGGCAAGTACCTGAAAACAGGAGGTTTGCAAAGTCAGCTATGTTGGAGTTCGAACTCAGAACATAAAGAGTCAAAAGAAATACTGTAAGCATTTTGTCTGATGTGCTAATGACTCTGCCAATTTCCCATCCTTTGGTTTCTAATTTAGGCACAAGGTTAGCAATTTTGAGGGAAGGGGTTTTAGTCAATACTATCAACCCCAGTACTTGACTGGTACTTTTACTGCTCTCCACCTCATAAAACTTGGAAAAGGTGGTGAGCTGGCAGAAACATTAGCACGCTGGGCGAAATGCTTAGCGGTATTTCATCTGCTGCTATGTTCTGAGTTCAAATTCCGCCAAGGTTGACTTTGCCTTTCATCCTTTTGGGGTCGATTAAATAAGTACCAGTTATGCACTGGGGTTGATATAATCAGCTTAATCCATTTGTCTGTCCTTGTTTGTCCCCTCTGTGTGTAGCCCCTTGTGGGCAATAAAGAAATAAGAACTTGGAATTCTCTGATTCGGCTGACAATTGCAGTAGATGTCTGCCAAGACAATAACAAACAGTTCTAACATGCATATGACAAGCTTGAAGGGCAGACAATCCAAGCTGGCAAATTTGCCTCTGGTACCACCAAGCACGTCTCAGATGCTGCTATCAGCTTTTTGCAGCAGCCTTTGTGTCTTCTGCAAAAAGTCACAATAAACTATTGAGGTAGGCACTGAAGTCCACTACCACACCCCAACCTCCAGTCCATTGCTTGCAACATTAAACAAAACAACAGTTATAGTGTTTAAACCCATATATGTAATACTAAAAACAAAAGAAGGCAACCATTAAATGAAGCTCCCTACATCCTATCACTAGCAACAAGCAATGATGTGTTCAGAATGAATATTGATTTGGTTGTTTTATTTCCTTAACTTGACAACAAAGGATTAAGTGAAAAGGAAATCTAAGTAACCTTAACTGATTATGTAACATATTAAGATGGGAGGAAATAATTTTCTACAATCAATATAGTAACCAACATAGTCGACTAGTACAAGGCATGGAATAACAGAATTCCATTGTTGGTTGAAATAATAACAGATTTCAGAGCAGACTGAAAGAGATTCAATAACGGTTTAGAGTCGAGATTCCATTCCACCTTCCTATTTTTTTTTTTTTTTGATACGTGCCAGTGTGAGATGAGATTCAAAGATTTGTTAACAAAAAATTAAACAAATATAGGCCTTCACCTATATCGAACTTAATGCTATGAAATCACTGAAGAATGTAAAAGGTTAATTCTATTAGACAGGGAAATTTTGTTTTAAGCATGTTACATTAGAGAGCAAAAAACAATTATATATATATATATATATTGTGTGTGTGTGTATGTATATATATATATATATATATATATATATATATAAATGTACCAAAATGGATACTAATAGAACTTTGTTTTGTATGTATGTGTGTGTGTGTATGCAGACACACACATACACCAAATTGGATGCTAATATTTCAAACCTTGTTTTGTATGTATGCATGTAAATATATATATATATATATATATATATATATAACTTTTAGATTTAAAAAAAACATTTGTTTTATAATTTTGCTTCATTCAGTGAAGTTATTTTGCAAGTTAGCTATTTATAATTAATGGATTTGTTTTTCAATTTCATTTCATGAATCTGAAAAAACTGTTTGTCTTTATAGGATTGGGGGGGGGGGGAGAAGTTGACAACAAAAGTGTGATATTGATGAAAGCTTCATGTGAATAATATTGATTTCTTGGCAAAAAGTTAAGCTAACAAGACTTTTAAGTTTTAACGCCTACAAATAATAAAGAAGGTTGATGCCAGTGATAGGAATAACAAAATTTCTGTGACTGGAAGGCAACGGTAGTTAAAAACTAACAAGATTAATGTGAAATGAAAATGAACTTTTGCTCGTCAATATATTGTCACAGTAAAAGATCATAAAGATTAGAGGCACTATACAAACATTAAGAACTGATTTCTATTTGAAATTTTGAATGTAGCCAGGTGTGAGGAAGAATATGAAAACAGACAATAACACAGTGAGAAGCTTCAATAAAATTCTTCTCGTTGACAAAATGCATAGAAATTACAGAGGAGTATAAAGAAAGAGCTGAGGAAATTAAGGAAAATAGTTGAAGCCAGTTGTGAGAGAGAAAGTGGTTTTGAATATTCAAAAGGATATTTAGTAAAAGTTGATCAATAGAGCAGGATAGAAGTGAACGAGACTGGTTATTTTATATGGTGATCAATAACAGCACTTGTGAGAGAGAGAGAGAGAGAGAGAGAGAGAGAGAAAGAGAGGATTCTGTAGACTCGGAGAAAATATGGTAATATACAAAGTTAGATGGAAACTGGTACAGCTACAAATACACTTCATAAATAAAAGCCTAATAAGATAGACTGCTCACAAAAACATGGCCATATTATCGAGATAATGTAATCTATCACATTACTAAACAGTTACTGAATAAACACATAACACTAACTAAAAGATACACACACACACACACATACTGTCATTAACAGCTAATAATAAATTTTCTATCATTAATAGTTAACATAACTTACTGTTGTCAACTACAAACAGGAGCCTGTAGTTGTCAAGGTAACACAAACCCCTGTTATTATCAACTGTTAACACAAACCCCTCTTATTGTCCACAGCTAACACAACCCCTGTTGTCGTCAACAGTTAATGTAAAACTAAATCTGTTGTCAACAGTTAATACAAATACACTGTCATCAAGAACTAATGCAGACAAATATACTGCCAACAAGAGATAAGCTAAATTAAACAGACAGTTCTCAACAGTTTACATAAATGGTTAAGCATAAACATGATGTTTTCAACAGTTAATATAAACATATTGACATCAATGCATTATCACAATAAAGTTAAAATAAATAGGCTTTCAGCAGCAGATAACATAAACATGTTATCAAGAACTAACATAAACATAGTGGTATCAACATGTGTGTGAGTGTGTGTGCATGTGTGTGTGTGTATACCATCACCATCATCATCATCATCATCCGTTTAGTGCCCACTTCCACATACTTGTATGAGTCAGGCGAAATTTGTGGTGCCAGATTTTCTATGGCAGGACACTCTCCCAGGTACCAGCCCTCATTTGTTTCCCAGCAAGGTAATATTTCCCCTAGTTCTGAAGAACAACAGCACAATGGTCAGGCATGCTTTCATGGAAGATTGCAAAAAACAATATCATATATATATATATATATATATATATATATATAAACTTTATAGTTTATATAAGCACCAGCAGCTAGGTTGCATATATTTGGATATCTATGCACATGTACATTATATATATATATATACATACAGAGCTTATAAGCAGTTTATATAAACCATAATGTTTTCTTCATGTCTAAATATTACATTGGGGATTAACTTTATGAGTTCCATATGTATCTGTGTATGTGTGAATGTAAACAACCATAAACATTAAAAAAACCCAAACACTGACATACAACACTATCACTAAATGATATTGAGTCAAAAACCATCACATAGAGAATGTATAAACATTAACTAATGTCTTTTCATCATCACCATCATCATCATCATCATCAAAGCGGGACGTGAGCATTTTCATTTGGTTAGAAATGCTGTTCATTTGCTAGCCTTAGATGAAAGAAGCATTGATTATTTCACTTCAACAGATATCAACTTTAATTTCACTGCCAGATTACCAGATGGTTCTAAGACGAAAGTCAGAACTTGCTGAAATACTGAGCAGCCAATTCTGATCTATTGGTTTGGTAAATCATCTAAATATAAATATTGATCAGTTATGATATCCACTATGGGACAGTTTCATATTTTCTCTATTTCCTATGACGCCGAAACAAAATATCAAGAGGATAATACAAAAGAAACTCACTTTCAATATCTACTTATATAGGTTTGTAAGATTAATGGCTTATACATCAGTGTAGTGTGTGTGTGTGAGTTAACGTTATATGGTAGCAATAATAATGATAGTGGTTGTTAATTGCCAATATTATCTAATATAGCAGAGATGGGGAGTCTTTTTAGTAACAGGGGTGAATTACGTGTGTATAACATATGTGAGGGCATCTGTGCTCATGAAAATAATAAATCATAAAATTACAAATTTACAGTTATTCAGCTTCTATCAAATTACTGTTTGGGTCTTTGGGCTTCAATAATATATTTCAGAGAGGTTTTTAGAAACTTTACTAGTGGGGTTTTAAAACTGACTATGGTTTTTGTATTTGGAGGTACATGGTTACCCACATTTAGGGGAATGCTCTCTGCCTTCAATATGTTAAAACCACGAGTTGGTGTAACAAACTCAATAAATACAGCATGTAATATTAGATGTTTTGTCTTAACAATCCTGGAAGGGTGAATGGGAAAGCAAGAAAAAGGTGTTTAACGTCTGATGAAAAAGAATTAAGGGAAATAAGTTCAATCCTCAAACAGAGAATTTTTTGTCAGAGAAGTCCTGAGCAAAAAGCAAGTAATCTTACTCTGAGATTGTCAGCTTGAAAAAAGACATTTGACAGGATGCCAATCTGGCTAATGGATGCAGAAAGATCCCAGTGCCAAAAGAAGTATGAAGAAAACACAAGAAGGAAGCTGACATCAAATCTCAGAATATTAGAGGTCCACACAAAAGATAGCAACAATGACGATGATGGCAATGATGACGGAAGTGATAATGACAATGATATCTTTTGAAATGTGTGCTGTTTCATTTAATGTTGCTGAAGACAGGTTAAACAGCTGTTACACCAAAAATCATTTAGAACTACCTGAAACCAGATAAGACTTCAAAAGCCATGCAGAAGTTGGGAGTATTGTTCAGCATATTTGGAATTATTTATGAAGTAGAATTGTTTCACTCAATTGACTGCTGTAGTCACAAACTTTTGAATTAAAAATGATAAGTGGTGATGGGTAGACTAATTGACTCAACGAAATGAACTTATAGACATTATTATTTTTTTTAATTGTAATACCACAAAGACATAGTTCAAATATGAGATTAAGGAGACACAGTGGTTGAATTCATAGAGATAGATATTGACCTACTAGCCAAAGAATGACTGGTTCATTTCCTATTACTGTACTAGTTCCTTAACAAAGAAATTTGACTCTCATTTTCCCAGTCCACATAGCTGTAAATGGTTACTAAGAGAACTGTGTGTAAAAAGGATTTCAGAGTTCAAATCCCACCCAAAACCTAGACAAGGCAAGAAGGTAACCACACTAGTACATCATTCCTTTATTTCAACGAAAAATAGAATATCATTCTGTATGATAAGAATCATGATACCTATGTGATAAAACAAGGTGTTTTTGTAACCTAATAAGCATGCTGCTAGAATAGAAATTTCTCTTTTATTTTGTTTTCTTGGTGTCACTAATAACAAATGAAATAACAACAACAATGTTTATACTTTCCAGGCAGCTAATTAACCTATACTATAAGTAATTAAAGTACAGTTGTTAAGCATCATTCCTTCTTGAGAAAGCTGCCTTTCTCTCACCAATTCAATTCTATGTAAAATAGATATAATTTCCTTTGGCTCTAGAAGTCTGTTTGGTTTATGAGAGAACAGTCTAGATGTGTAAAATGAACATAAAAATATATATAATAATAATAATTTACATTAACATTTCTTCAAAGAGGAATGCAAATTTCCTTTGATGAAAAAGCAGCACATATATTTGAAGTGTAAAAGATAGCTTGTGGGTGATTAGTGTGAAGGAGTGTCTCAGTCTTAGTAGATGGGGATAACGAAGAGTAATGTTTGAAAAGTGGGAGAGTAGGAGGAAATGGAACAACAAGACAAAGTGGGAGTAAAATCATTATACAAAACAAATACAATTGATTTAATTACAGAAATGATAATTTATTAACTCACCTGGAATAACTGCATCTTCTATTAAATACAAAAACTAGTGGTTTTAAAGTGTCTGTAACTAAAATTAAAACCTTCTGAATTGTAATGAGGTTTTGGGTTCCAAACACCAGCTTAATATTAGGAAAACTAGTTATTTTACTAAACCCTTCCAAATTCTTGATTATTTTCAAAATTAATTGAAATGTAGACTATTTCATTAGAAAATAGAGTTGCTATGAGCTTGAGGAAAAGTAAAGAGACAAATTAACCCTTTAAATGTTAGTTTAGTGTCTTCATTGCATAAATAGTTAGAGAGCAAGTATCAAGTAAATGTTACTAAGAAATAAGTAGGGTTACTGTAGAAATAAATTACAACTTTTGTCTCTCGTGAATATCTTATAACAGTACACAGGAGGTCTAACTAAATTATACTCTGTACTTACATATACACACCCACATAGACACTCACAGACACATACATACTAATTTGTTATATGCAGAAATACATATGTACTGAAATGCATAAACACATAAAGCAAAACAGTTTCTCTCTCTCTCTCTCTTGTACGTGTACACACAATTTTATAAGCACAGACAGAAGCAGCCACACGAACAAATGCATGTATAGCAATATGTCTAAAATGATATTACCTAAAGACATTTGAGTAGCTCAGGGCAATCATTCAAATAAATAATAAAGATATTCCTGTGGGGTGCCTAATGAATAAGCAACTGGTTATCATCAAATTGATAATGGTAAGTCATTGAGAATTGATAAATATATTGGTCAAAGGAGCAGAACAGAAAAATAAGACATTCTACTGCATCAGGGAAACCTCAAGAGAAATGGAATGGAGTGGAAGGTCAAGAGAAAATGAGAAAAGAATGGATTACTGATGTCATATGATCAAAAATTACAAACGCAACAATAGAGCAAATTATAGTGCTTCTGTAGCCATAAACATTGACTATAAACAAATTGTAGTGAAAACTTGGGAGGATCAGGTTGTATTGCTTTAACGGTTTACTGTTATGCCAATTCTGATTAAAGAATTAAATTTTCTTTTACTGAAGAATAGAGAAGGAAAAGTCAAAAATTTACCATCATTCTAATTTGGTCTTATATTTTGTGAATAATATTTCCAATTTGGAAGGAAGCCAAATTTGAGAGCTTTGTATGCTATTTGATGTTTTATTTGTTTCTGTTTAAAAACATGTTGCATTCATAAAGAGGAATTTATCTGAATTTTGCTGGAAATATATTTTGGCAATGAAATACTAAAGTCATTATTTAACAATTATGAATCTTAATAGAAAGTGAATCAAAACAAAAGATTGCTAAGGGATAGAAGGAAAGTTTACTATCAAAGAAGTTCATTAAAACCTAACAAACAGAAAGCTTTTATATATATATATATATATATATATATATATATATATATTAGATGGTAAAAAAAAAAGATAAATATAATAAATGTATGTTAGTTGTGTAGTTATGGTGATGGAAAGGCTGACCTTAATGACCATGTGTTCAAATATAACCAATTAGAAGAGGCAAGATAGAGAAGAGAAAGGAAGAGAAGAGAGAGAAGCAAGGACTAGGAAAAGAGAGAAGAGCTGTAAAGACAGGGAAGGGAGAGAGGCAGGGACGAAGACAGGAAGGGGTGTAAATAGGGAGAGAAAATAGGCAAGAAATGGAAAGGTAAGAGGCAAAGAAGTTGAGGGGAGAAAAGAGAAGCACAAAAAAATGGTGTTAAGACAGAAAAACCAAGATGGAATGATAGACAAAAAAGGGGGTAGGGAAGAAAAGTAAGGAGAAGATAAGAAGAACAAGGAGAGAAGGATGAAAGAGACAAGATGGGATGATAAGAGATATGAAGGAAAAGAACAAAGAGAGTTTTGGAACCTAAAATAAATGTTGATAAGTTCTAGTTTAAATTTCAAAGATAGGTTTTCAACATGCTTGGAGTTGGAGAATGTTTTGAAGTTATATCTGTATATATTTACAAACATTTTCATCAAAGACAAACATACATGCATCATACATACATACATATATAGTTGATGGAATTTATCCTCTTAAAGGATTTTACTATTACTTTTCTAATCCTACAATAACTCAACTGACCCTGAAGAATGAAACTAGCTGTTGAAATTTGAACTCTAAATTCTGTGGTAAGAAACCAGTTCCAATAAAGCCTCAAGTTTGTTAATCCTTCATCAATCTTCTCCTCAGCTCCACTTCTGAGATTTCATTTTTCCTTCATTTGAATGACTGACATCTACAGGGTGATTAAAAAGTAACTCTCTATTTTAAAACACTTATAAATTATTTATTAATTGTAATTTTTACAATGGATATGAGAGGAAAGTTTTTAGAATGAGTTTTTATTTAAAATTTGATATGGGCTCCAGGTGTCGCCACCAGCTTCTTGAGTTGCCCAGGAATTGCATCAACTGATTACACCAGGAACTCTGGTGAGATGAAAGAAGACATAACTTCATGTATTCGCCCTTCAAGTCCTTCCAAAGTCTTTGGTTTGGTACATAAGACTTGTTCCTTTGACCAACCCCAAAGAAAGAAATCACAGGATGTGGACCAGGATAACCCATAGATCCCCCAGAGAAGTGGACATTCAGCCATTCATGAATGACAAGAGCCATACGATTACAGATTAAATTCTCATACTTAAAAAAACAAACATGAAAAAAATTTGAGAAAAAAATTACAATTAATAAATAATTTATAACTATTTTAAAATGGGGAGTTACTTTTCAATCACCCTGTATATTGTAGTGAAAACCCCCAACACTGAGTATTTGTGTAGTTCCACTTCATTTTACATAACCTCACCTCACTTATCTCATCATCTAACAAGGTTACCCAAAGACTGACAGCCAATGAAGTCAGAGCAATATTTATTGCCCCCATGCCTCTCATATACACTCACCCCCCTTAACATATATTGTTGCTTTCCCCTCTATAAAACAGGACTTTAGTCCTAAATGTTAAAAGTATCTTAGAGGTCTTTGAACTCAAGTTTCAAGAAGCTGACCTCTCACTCTCTAAAAACTACTTCCTAACGTGTATATTGTGACACTTTATGGTGTTGTGAAATTGTTTGAAGTCAGAATATTTTATGCCTGTACATGAAAATTAAACACTAATTACCTATTTTTGAACCATGCATGCTAACTCTTACATCCAACACCAAATATGGCTTATTTAACAATTATACAATGTTTAATGTGGAAGCAATTTATCTTTATGGAGTGCCATCTTATTTTTAGTGAAACAAAGTATGTCACCCTCTGTCTACTACTACTGTATAACATTACAGTAAACATTTATTTCTAACACATAAAATGTGCACCTAAGTTGGTGCCAGGTCACAAGTGTGCAACAGATATTTTGACACTTCATGAAATAAATTTAAAGTGAATTTAATAGGTTTATGTATAATTAAATGCTTCTTCAATGATGTAGTGACTTCGATTTCAACTCACAACCTCAGATCAAATCGCTTGCTAGACTTGTACTAAGTCCAGAAATTAAAACAAGACAAAGGAAAACATAAATATATTGGATTAACTTGATCTCTGTGATGATATTCACTTATTCTAATGAAACAACAGAGACAAAAGGCAAAACCCAATTATAGTGGAACTGAAATTAGACAGACTGAAGAAATAAGAAGGCCATAGACACATTTGCCCCAATTCTACAGCAACATTTACTGGATTGCCGACTCTCTTCTACTAGTGAATCAAATCATTCTCTTTTTTTTTCTTCACAAGTTCTTATATTGTGCACAGACCAGGTTTCATTGTTAACAAAACAATGTTTTATATATTGATGTCCATGTCTATGATCAAAAGCATTTTAGAAATGACTTTACACATTGTTATTCATACTGTCTATACAGAGAAATTCAGCTGCTATTTCTAGCAGAATGAGTGTATAGAAGCTCAAAGCACTACTTCATAAATTTGGTTTTTAATAAAATGTCTATCTGGCATTAAATGTGTTATACATTTGGCATTCAATTTCTTATACATCTGTACTTAAAATATTTATCTGGAATTAAATTAATTATACCTGGTGTTGTATACATTAATATATTAGTTTACAAATAATTTTTATTGTTTCTTCTATTTATCTTTTTAAGCTGTTTTTCTGAGTTCCAAGGCAGAAACTGTTTGGCAAAATCATTTTAACTGAATGTGCCTCCATTTGGGGTTCCATTTTGTTTTATGTTTTAGCAAGAAGACAAAACAGCATCCATGACTGATTGGTGGGAACGAACGGGTTGAGGTGGGGGAGAAACCATAACTGCAATAGGAAGCAGTCCATCAAACTAGGTTTCCAACTTGACTGCTTATATCAGAGTTTATTCTGGTAGTGACAGCCAAGTGCCAGGTGGTGGTGGTGGTGGAGGAGGACTATTCCCACCATTCGCATAATTATGGAGTGAAATCGATATACTTTTGTGTTTACTGAGTCTGGAGAAAGAGACCATGATCCTCACGGGTCCTCTGTGGCTGGTGAGACTGATGCCTTTAATGTTTTGTTTAAAATGTGAAATAAACAGATGCAGGAAAGACATGAGCAGGGAGAAGATTCCTAAGTGGCTGATGTGTTGGAGTGGAAGAATAGGGCACAGTAGTTCGAGTGGAGTCAAATACGGGGGTGGGGGGATGCGGGTGATGCAACAAAAGGGGTGAAGGTTAGATAAGTGAGTGCTTGAGAGGAGGAGACTAACCAGATACAAGTAGCAAAGGCCCTTATAGTAACTAACTGATAGTCCATCAGTTACAGCAATGAGGGTTTTAACTGATCGATCAGCAGAACAGCCAGCTCATGAGATTAATGTGCAAGTAGCTGAGTATTCCACAGACATGCATACTCTTAACATAGTTCACAGGGTGATTCAGGTTGACACAGAATGTGACAAAGGTGGCCCTTTGAAGTACAGCTGAATGAACAGGAGCAACACAAAATAAAGTGTCTTGCTTGAGGACACAACACACCACAGGGAACTGAACTCACAACCCTATGATCATCAGCCAAATGCCCTGACCACCAAGCCAGGCAACTTTATAGTAGTAATAGAGAGAGGTGAAGTGTGTATGAAGGGGCAGAAACTGTCAGTTTAATGCTATAAAGCTATATAGCTAGGATTTGAACTCAAGCAGCTCACCAACTTGCCTCCTCAACCCTCTGCTCCTGTTTATTTATTTAATAGTGGCAAATCAAGATTTAAAAGTAAACTTACATCTTTTCTATAGCTGGTGGGTTTGGTTTTGGTTTTAAAATCTTAATAGCTTATTTTCCATCAAAAATATAATAGAAAAATAAAATGGAAATCTAATTTTCTTAAAGTAAAATTTAATTTACGATATAGTGTAATCAGATAACAAGTTAAATTGAGAATATTTTAGTTTATTGTATAAAATATTTGTAAATTATTGTTTTATTTTTCTTCATGGAGTGTCATATTAGAACTCTTCTTACACAACCAATTCCAATATTTTCTAAATTGTTTAAAACTTGAAACTTTAGATATTAAATTCCCTAAGGAATTAATAGGAAAGACACTTTCACACAAACTTCATTTAAACAACTGAATTATCAATCCAGTTCCAGATCAAATTGATCTCTCTCTCTCTCTCTCTCTCTCTCTCTCTTACCAGAATATATTCAGTGCTGAATTTATTCTGAGTAAGAGGCATATTTACCGAGATGCAATTCGAAATTCCCGCCACTTACATAGGGAAATAGCGATGAACAGTCGTCTATATGCTATGCTGGATACATGGTGTTCGTTTGGTATGTTGATTCACTGTTTATTTCTATTTTTCTTGACCATATTATACTGACGAGTAGAAGTTTTATAATACTACAATAACTACGAAATCATGATCTATAATTTAGTCCGTTTTTAAGGGGTTGGCTTTGAGAGTTGCATTTCCTCGCATTCGGTAAAAATGTGCTTTTTATAGTAGTCTGACCTTAGAGTCCCTCATGGCGTGAGGCGTTATTATATAGTAATGCCCTTATATAAATATATATATGTATATATATATACATACATATATATATATATATATATATATATATACACACACACATATATATATTCATCTATATCTATGTCTATTTTTCTGTCTATCTGTCTGTCTATTTGTCTATGTATGTATGTATGTATCTATTCATCTATCCATTCATCTATCTGTCCATTTATGTTTTCATCCCTCAATCTCTTCATCTATAAGACCACCCACCCACCCATCTATCCATCCATCCATCCATCCATCCATCCATCCATCCGTCCGTCTATCCATCCATCCATTTTCCATTACTTACATTTGAGAGATTATTACTGTTGTTATTATTATTATTATTATTATTGCTATTATTATTATTATTATTATTATTATTATTATTATTATTATTATTATTATCATTATTATTATTATCATCCTCTAAAGAGAACTCAAAGTGATTATCAATCTCAGGTTATATTCTGAATTATGAATGAATTATTAATTTAAAATACTTTTTACAATGCTTTATTATGAAGATGAGTCTCTGGAGACTGTCGGCTATTTCATAGATAAGTAGGTATGGATAGACAGATCAACCGATAAAGTAGATAGATTAAAACAATTTCACACATGTTCAAAGTAATTGAAACCTGTTTTTCCACCACTAATGTCTAAACATGGAAAAAACATTACCAGGTAGTTTAACAAATTGTCTTTATTACTTGTCTCAATCAATAAGGAAGGTGTGCAGTGCAAATTTTCTAAAGGCAGGTTTTTTTTAGAGTATGGGGAGGGCTGGGGGGTCCCAACTATTCAACAATCGTATAAACTTGTGTATTAGGAAATGATTTTTAAATAATATATTTTATACTATTGTACAGTTGAGACTACTTTTATGCTACAGAAACTTAGCAAAAGATGCTTAGGGAGTGTAAGTCAAAAGAATTGAAATCAAAAGAACGTATGAATATTAAGTGATAATATCAAGTTTGCTAAAGTCTAAAACTGTGCGTGTGTGTTGCCATTCTTACAGTGCATTCAACAGTTTAAACCAATGATGGAACTTCTACGTGGCCATTTGATTGAGTATCAAGAGCCAGGGAACAAAGTGTACAGCCATGCAGAACATGTTCATGTTTTGTGTGAGAGCTTCCTTACAGTCTCCACAATTAATCTCAGTCATTTTGTGATGACAGTCATCATGGGTAGTAGTAGTAGCAGCAGCAAGAAACAGCAGTAGTAGCTGTAGTATGAGGTCATGTACTGTAACAGCATGTTGTTGCATCCAGCATTTGTTGGTGATTCCCTCCTACTCCTAGCTGATGACACCTTTGCACCACTCAAGCAATAACCCTCCAGCCCATAGGTTTTCTTGGGCAGTCATTGCTGATGAGGGTTTTATAAGGTCAGAGTACAAATCCTACCTCAACTTCTTTTAGCTGCCTTTATCATGGCACACAGAGGAAACATTGGGTTCATTCTTTGACATACTGGTCCCCACACAACATGAAATGAAGTGTCTTACTCAAGAACAGAACATGCTGACTAGTTCAGGAATCAAACCTATGATCTGATGATTCTGAGAACTAAACCCCAACCACTACACCATGCACCTTCACAAGAGGGAATTCACAAAATTTTTTCCAATTTCTTGTTTAATGTTCTGTTAATGATTGGCTACCCTGAACACTCATCATGGTGAAATGATACTCAACTGGCCTTGAAATCTAGATACCTCTCAAAATCCTGTCTTCTACCTAAAGAATGTTTGCCAAAAGCCTGACAATGCATTTCAAAGGCATTCAGTGGCAGATCTGCTGTGCTTCAAGCAAAATTTGGTGCAGCCACTCGAATTTCTCAACCATCGTAAAACCATAGAGCCATTTCAAAACAATATTAGAATATCTCCAGTAATTTTTGAACATAAATAGAAAACATCGTTTTTAACTGACGTTGTAAGGTGAGTGCAAATGAATGCCAGTTGCACATGCATTTTGACTGAACAGAGTAACAACAACATGAGTGGTCACAAAACTTCCAATAAAATCCTCATAGATCCTATCTCAGTGAACATAAGCTATTTTTGGTTGTTCAGTCTTTGCCTAACGAGATCTAGTTCTTTAGTTCTAGCTCCATACATTATAAACTAACCCCTTATATACTTCAGATGTCTCTGTCATGCCCTAATGCCAGACTTTAATTACCAAGTTCCTTTAGACCTAATGTCAACATTAACTTATTGCACTGAACCAGAACATTTGGCCTTGCTCTCTACTTTCTGTCTTTCTGTTTGACATCAGCTTTCACAACCACTTGCACATGTCATACATAATGTAGTAAATTAGCACCAAATACAATATTAAAGATTGTGGCATGAATAGCAGCAGAATATTTGAGATATTTTCATTGAAACAGTTCTTTCATGTCAAAACACTCTCTCTTTCTCTGAAGGAAAATATTCTAAGCACTGAACAAGAGAGAGAGAGAGAGAGAGAGAGATGATTAGTGTTTGCTTAGAGTCCTACTTAATAATCAAGTATTTCTTTACAATGTTAGAAAGTGAATGTTACAAATTCACTTCTAAAAACATAATTATGTTGAATACAACAAGCTTCAGTGATCAAGGAATTTTCTACTGAATTAATAACATAAAATTTTTTTAAATAGTGATAAAATTCTGAGTTTACAAAACTTAATAGAATTTAAAATAGAAAAAAAGAAGTATTTTATATTTTTAAGGTTTAGTATTATTTATAGGTACATTGATAAATATCATTACAGATTAGTAAAATGAAAATGCGAGAAAAGCTTAGATAAGAAAACTCAAAGGATGGCATCTGAACTATTCTGTCTGAATATTAAATGAAATTCTCAATAAATACTAAATAGTCTTCAGCATGGTTTTCTGAAAAGCAAATGTTAAAAAGCCCTTTGCAAAGAAGCGAAAGAAGAAGAAAAAATAAATTGCAATCAGAATGAAGAAAGGTAGAAGAGGTAGGTACAGAGAAAGGGGGGCAATTTTAAAACATCTTTGACACTTTTATTGCTAATAGGAAGAATTGTGAAAGGAAACTAGTTAAATAGGAAATACTAATATGTCTATTGGAGACAGTTAGATGCGCGTGTGTGTGTGTGTGTGTGTGTGTGTGTGTGTGAGTGAGTGAGTGAGTGAGAGAGAGAGAGAGAGACTCCATGTAGTCAACTGGCATTTTGAGCTGATTATACAAAAATTGAATGCAATATAGAATTAAAACATAAATATTAATTCACTGGCACAAAACAGAGCCAGTAAAATCTGCTTGTTCGAATTTGTGACATTAGCTGCTGAGGCTGAGGGATGGGAATGTTGATGTAAAAAGTATTTTAAGTCTGTTTCTTTACTGTGAAAAAAATCAACAAGCATCAAAGAAGGAATCTTCTCACATTTATCTATTTATTCATAGAAAAGCTTCATCTTTCTGATGACAGTCAATATATTCTGGTTAATGTAATCTGTTTCTGGAAGATGATTGGTGGAAAGGGAGTGAATGTAAAGCTGTTTTTCTTGTCACATTATTTTATCCCCACCTCCAACATTTAAAATCTTAACTGTATTGAAATAAACTCATTAAAATAACTTACAAGCAATATGTTTAAAGAAAATTACATTTTTTTAAAGCTGCAGCTTCTTTATTTTTAAATACATGTGTGTATATCTATCTATCTTTCTATCTGTGTGTACTCACCTGAGTATTGTTGATTCTGTTATTTTCAGTGTTACTTTGGTGGTTTGAACAAGTGTTTTAACTCTTATCTCTAGCAGGCAGATGCAGTCGTGTATCCTTGTGATTCATATAATTTTATATATATATATATATCGTTTAACATCCGCTTTCCATGCTAGCATGGGTTGGACGATTTGACTGAGGACAGGCGAACCAGATGGCTGCATCAGGCTCCAATCTGGTCTGGCAGAATTTCTACACCTGGATGCCCTTATATATATATATATATATATATATATATATATATATTCAAAAATATATGAATATATATATAAGTCAGTAAATGGTGGGGTTGTGTTAACCGCACATGGAGAAATAATAGGAAAATGAAAAATAATAATAAGGCAGTATGCTAAACTGAAAGCATATTTTAATATAGATTTCTAACCGGCTTTCATTGCATGGCGAACTTTCAAGAAGACGGAGAATGAAAATGTTTCTTACAAAAAAAGTAAAAAATAATATAAATAAAAAAATAATACATAAAAAATAAATATACCAATGCATTATATTGTCTTTGAGCTTTTAAAGTTCAATGGTAATCTATGTATATAATAGTTGGAAAAATAAGGATGCATGAAAATTGTGAGTTGTGTTAGGTTTAAAAAAAGAGAAAAGGGGCTAATGGTTTGTGTTAAACAGGAAGTGTGTGTAAGGGGAGACAAATCTCTTTAGTTAGAGTTATGGACTCTTTGTCAACATAAACTTCCTGTTGACAAAGAGTCCATAACTCCAACTAAAGAGATTTGTCTCCCCTTACACACTTCCTGTTTTGACACCACACTTCCTGTTTAACACATAAACCTTTAGCCACTTTTCTCTTTTTTTTAAATCTAACACAACTCTCAATTTTCATGCATCCTTATTTTTCCAACTATTATCTACATGGATTACCATTGAACTTTAAAAGCTCAAAGACAATATAATGTATTGGTATATTTATTTTTTTTATGTATTATTTTTTTTTATATATTATTTTTTACTTTTTTGCAAAAAACATTTTCATTCTCCCTCTTCTTGAAAATTTTGCCAAGCAGGTTAGAAATCTATATTAAAATATGCTTTCAGTTTAGCATTCTGCCTTATTATCATTTTTCATTTTCCTATATATATATATATATATATATATATATATATATATATATATATACATGTATGCATGTGTATAGGAGTGGTATGTGTGTGTATACACATAAGGTGATGGGGACAGTCAGTCTTCTTCTCAAACCAAAGAAGCCATTTCCACTAATATTAATAAAAGTGTCACTGTTTAATGGTTTTAATGGTAACAGGACAGAAATTGAACTCAGGGTGTGGAGAATTGGAGAACGTCCAACCAACCATTCTACCAATTTATTGTGTGTGTGTAAGTTAGAAAAAAATCAATCCAGGAATTATCCAGATATTACAAAAAAAAATATGATACCAAGGAACTGACAGATCAAGGATCAGAGCAACTGTGGTTTTATGCAATAAACATCGTTGCAATAACAAATCTTCTGTCATGCCAGTTGGGAAAATGTCTCACTGAACAATAACCAGATTCTCAATCAGATATACTATATCCATTATTCAGGGAATGTGGAAGCTTTTATTAAAACTACTAGAGTGTATCACCACTCAGCTGAAATGGGTTTTGGTCATTTCTTACTTTTAGTAAATTTTTATAAACCTACACACAAAAACAGAAAAAAAAAAAGAATTCAAGTGCCAAAATTATACTTTGTTGAGTAAAGTTGATAATAAAGAAAAACTTGATGAAGAAAGTCTGAGATATAAGTAGGAGGCACTTTCACACCTTTGCTCCAGCTAGGAATGGATGACAGAGGTAAGGTGTGTGTGTTTATCAAAGAGACAAAAAAACAAAGCTAGAAAAGAAACAAGTGACATGAAATATATGGGGTGGGGTGGGGTACCCTTAGAACTAGAGACTGAATGTGAACAAAGGGAAAATGCTTGAACAGAAATGTGAAACAACAGAAACAATATTATTTAAGCTGAGGAAAGATACAAAAGAACTGAAGAAACCAGTCAAAACAACAGTTAGGATAGAAAAGAACAAGAAGCTGCAAGACAAAACAGAACTAGCAGAAGCTGGCTTTAAAAACAATCATCATCATCATCGTTTAACGTCCGCTTTCCATGCTAGCATGGGTTGGACGATTTGACTGAGGACTGGTGAAACCGGATGGCAACACCAGGCTCCAGTCTGATTTGGCAGAGTTTCTACAGCTGGATGCCCTTCCTAACGCCAACCACTCAGAGAGTGTAGTGGGTGCTTTTACGTGTCACCCGCACGAAAACGGCCACGCTCGAAATGGTGTCTTTTATGTGCCACCCGCACAAGCCAGTCCAGGGGCACTGGCAACGATCTCGCTCGAAAATCCTACAGGAGCCAGTCAGGCGGTACTGGCAACGGCCACGCTCAAAATGGTGCATCTCATGTGCCACCCGCACAAGAACCAGTCCAGGGGCACTGGCAACGATCTTACTTGGCTTGCCGGGTCTTCTCACGCACAGCCCATTTCCAAAGGTCTCGGTCCGTAGTCATCGCCTCGGTGAGGCCCAATGTACGAAGGTCTTGCCTCACCACCTCAGCCCAGGTCTTCCTGGGCCTACCTCTTCCACGGGTTCCCTCAACTGTTAGGGTGTGGCACTTTTTCACAATAGTCACAATATTTTTGAGTTAGTGAAATGGAAGGAAAGAACATCGTGAGATAATAAGATGGAGCGTAAACAAAGATGAAGACGATAACACATGAAAAACAGCTGAAATACATGAATTCAGGAAAGATTATTTTGAGCGACAGATTTATGCTAAGTTCTTCCACAACCTAGAAGCAATATCAGAAATTATGGACGGCCCATCTGATGCAGATACTCAGGTAGAAATAACAAAAACAAGAAATATAAAATCAATGAAATAAACAAAAAAAAACTATAAACCTTGATTATAGATGGCATCAGTGCTAAAGTAGTAAAAGAGCATAAGAAGAGCACATGTTAGACATAAAAAAAAAACAGGAGGTGGGTTTATGTTCCACATAACATTCAACAGAGAGAGAGAGAGAGAGACAGACAGAGAGAGAGAAATTAATTGGTCAACCTAAAACAACACCAACCAATGTAGTCCATGTACTGAGAATGAACCCTAAAGCACATGGTTCCAAAGTGAGATAAAGATAATGGAGATAAAAAAAACGACTGGAGCAAATGGCACCAGCTGAAAACAACTGCTATGTCCAACAAAGAACGATACATTGAAAGAAGGCTGAAGAATAAATTTAGGTAGCCAACATACAAATTTTATAATATAATGGAAATAGCGCATTCTAAATGTTACATACTCCAAACAGTTTGTACAAACACCACTCAAATTTGTATCAAGAGGTGAATAAGTTTGTGTAGATGGATAATACATGAGGATTGACTCCATCTAGCTGCCAGTTTGGAGATCAAAGTGAGGAAGTTCAAACCTTTCCAAGGATATTTAGTCATTTATCACCTCTGAACAAGGAACATAAGTAACAGACTGACAGCTTGAGCATGTGACTTCTGGTTGGTTTGGTGGATATAAGATGAAGCAGTTGGAGGGAAGAAAGAGAGAGAGAGAGAGAGAGAGAGAGAGAGAGAGAGAGTGTATGTATGGACAGACAGGGGGACACACACACACACACACACACACACACACACACAGTCTTTGGGTAGGAAAAAAAAACTAAGTAAAAAGAAAAAAATCCCACCCAAGGAAGAAATGTTTCTCATTTCTTTTTGATGTGATAGGAAATGAGATAAGCTTCAGTTTGTAGTCTGGAAATTTTAAAAAACAGGACAACAAAACAATGAAAATATTATCAAGATTCACGAATGGTTAGAGAAGAACCAGTAAAAATATATACAATTCAGTAAGTAATGTATTGTTTCTATTGTATTGTTTTATAGTCTCTGCAGCTCATAGATGTTGAAAACCACTAACCTGACGACTAATATTTGTGTCTCTATTTGTTGAAGCACAATAGAGGTACTTTAGAGTATTTTAATCTTCTCTCACATATTGTTAAGTCTAAATATTTGGCTCAACTGCTGGCATTTCTAGAAAATTTTAGTGAAATATATTGACTGCCTATAACAGGGAAAATTAAATTTAGTTTTATAATTGCATCTTGAGAAGATCATAAATATAATTTTCCTTCATCATAAGACAGTTGTTGTTAAATTTTCAATGAATCACTTGTTTTATATTTACAGAAGTAATTAGTAAAAATTGGGGGAGTGTAGCAGCGAGTGGAAGGTTCTGGTTAAAGAAGTCCAAAATAGATTTCATTTCCACTGGAAAATATTTCATTTCACTAATGCTCTTGGGAAAAATATGAACGCCACAACTTCCAAGTCAACCTTACCCTTTAAATGATTAAGTCTCACATATGCAATGAGATAAAACATTGAGAAATCCCTCCAATCTACATTTCTTGTTGTTGTCAGTTCTGATTGAGTAAACTGATGATCAAAGGTGCTTCAGCTGAGATTAGCCAGTATTTTTTTTATTAAATATTTCCTCCCTCTTAAAAAATAATAGTTGTGATTTATGTGAGATTTAGCTGCTAACTCTAGCAGGGCAAATAACACTGCAGTGGCTGCCTCACTGGTTCAACTTGTCTCATACATGCAGATATTGTCATACAAAGTGAAATTTACAAGATATATAAACATTGTTACTTTACAAATATAGTAATTTACTAAACCATTCTTAGCCATTTAATCAAAAAGGACCTCTATAAGCTATAAGCTGGTCCTTTTCTTTCTGAAGTAGCATTTGGTAGACAATAAGCTTACCAACAAAAACTAGAAGAAGAAAATAAAAGATTAAAGCAAGACTCTCCCATAGGCTAACTCCTATATATCACAAGGTTAATACATCAATGCCTTCAAGAAAGAAGAGATAAAGTGCAGAGTCAGACCAGACTGTTTCTCTCTTCAAGTCCTGTATTGCTTTGATTCTGAAGAGTTTACAACAAGTCAAAATTAGCAATAGTTACATGGGGTTCAAAGATTTGGCATCAGTCGAAAAAAAACTCAGTTGTAAACTAAAAAAAAAAAAAATGAACAAAGGACAGGAGAAGATTTAAGTGGATGGAGAAGGAGACGGGTGTCTGTGATATTCTCAAAGACAAAAAAGTTGAAACAGAACTGGACAGGTTACATGACAAGAACAACAGAGAAGAAACGGACCTCTGAGGTTAACAAACTAGACTGACTCCACCCAGAAACTACAACTGAAGCTGTGGACATCTACAGACTCCTATGGTGAACAATTTTGACAAATTGAGATAAAGATAGTAGAGGGAAATAAGACTAGAGCAAGTGGCACCAGCTGAAAACAACAGCTATATTCAACAAAGGATATTTTGAATGAAGGCTGAAGAATAAATTTAGGGGCCAACATAAAAATGTTATTACATATGAAGTTACCCTATTCTAAAATGTTACATATCCCAAACAGTTTATACAAACAGCACTCGAATTTTAAGGATAATTATAAGTGTTACTAACATTAGATTTATGTTTAAAATGGATAATTGACACAAATGAGAAAAAAACTAGCTTCATTAAGTGGTCATGCATCTTGCTAGAAATAGAAGCTAAGTCTCTCTCAAATCCATGTTCTAGTCTTAAAAACAGTGAAGATCACACTGGATTGGATAGCATTAGATAATCTGTCTGCAAAAATAATGGGTAGGGAGGGCACTGTTGGGATGCCACTAGTTGTGGAGTTGCTCAATCAAGGATCACCTGGGATTATTCAGACAAAAACAAACATAAAACAAAACAGGTATTTTTTTTTAGTGGAGTTGTTAATTTCAGTTTTAGGATGTAAAAATTAAATTAAACAGAGACACAAAGTGAGTTGTAAAACATTTCTAATGTTCTTTAATAAAATGGCATTGAAAAGATATCATGTGAGATATGAGTGATTTCTTGTCTCCTGTACTTGAGAAATAGTATTTTGGTTTCTTTCAATCACCAATGTTAAATCACCAGAATGTGTTCCTTGTGTTGCAATGCCTAACTTGTTTCTATAGAATTTGGTCCTATTGATAAGGAGATGGCTAGCAATTGATGACGCTGATAGAAGAGGAGAACTTATAACAATGGAACACAACACACAATAGGGTAAGAGTTTTCGTGAAAGGCAACATTGTTATTCTAGCTTCAGTGAGTAACATTAGATACAATTAATAATAATAATAATAATAATAATGGAAACTGGTCATAGTTTTAGTTAAGAATAACAGAAAATGATTTCTAAATTTAATTTTAGATGAGATGTAATTTTTCTTATCTCCCAATTGCTAACCAATGAGATGGAAGTGAATTATCATAAAACCATTCTCCTCCTCAGTTAAAAGCTCTAACCCTTTGCCTGTCTGTAGCCAAACAAAACTGCTCACTCTGTGCTATTTACAAGCAGAATGACCTTCTTTCAGGAAAACTAGCAACATCAAAAATCAAGAAAACGAAATATATTGATTTAAGCCAAGACAAAAACTATTTCTGTTTTATTTTATGAATTTTAATATCAACATTGTTCATGTCTGCTCTCCTTGTTCCTATGCTGTTAGCGTTTTTTTTTTATATATATATTTGGTGTGTGTGTCTGTGTGTGTGATTCTAGATATACATCTCTGTAGAGAATGAGGTAATATGGCAGTGTTTATGTGTGTGTATTTGTTATCGATGTCTCACAGCTATATGTCCTTTTTAAACATTTATCAAGTTGCACTAGTACTCCTTAGTTTCCATGGAGATCTCTCCTTTTCTAACCTCACCCTAGGTAATGAGTTCTTTGGTAGGGAGTAAATACAAAAACAAAAAAATATTTTTTCAATGTATTTATTCATAAGTGAAGCAACTTTAAATAGCTTAAATACTGAACAACTATAGGGTTTCTCAGCCTCCTAGAAACAGCAGTTATTTCCTCCTTAAATCACACCTTACTGGTGAAAAAAAAAAGCAGGATAGTCATGGCAGGAACATCTTTGATCATATGCCTATTCAATCAATACTGACCTGAAGTTAAACAACAACAACAGCAAATCCTAAACTTGTTTATGATAAAAACAATTAACCCCAAAATGTATATATGGCATCTGAAAATCAAACAAGAAATGGTGTATGTAAAGTATTAAAACATAAATGTGTCCATCTCTCTCTCTCTTTCTCTCTCATATATCTAAACAACCACATATTGAATGAAGTTGGCTTATCACACCTGAACTTCAACATATAAAGAACTGAGTTTACTGTTTTCGAAATTATTGGCTTTGATAATAAACTTTTGCTTTGGCTTGTGGACAAATGACTTTATCTACTTCTGTACACACACACACACACACACACACACACACACACATGTATACATATGTACATGCAGATATACATACGTATGCATATGTGCATATATACATATGTATGCATATGTGCATATATACATGCATATATACATATGTATGCATATGTGCATATATACATGCATATGCACACACACATATATACATATATACATACACACTTATACACATATATATATGCATTTATATCTACACATACACATATGTACACAAACACACACACACATATATATGCATTTATATCTACACACACACATATATGTACACAAACACACACACACACACACACACATATATATATATATATATATATATATATATATACTCAAATAAACACACATATGCACAGTCACACATACACTCGTCAGTAGATTCTATTAACATGGTATTGCATACATACTTTACGACAGGAGTATCAAGGTTTTGTTTAGGAGTTTAATCAATCAAGCAAGCACTTTTATTCTATTCCAGAATTCTCTTCATCTCCTCAAGTAAAGTTAGAGATATCAGAAATAAAAATGAAACCAAACTTTTTTTGATCAAGAATCTAATACTGAGCTAACAAATAAGTTGTTCGGAGAAAACTCAGTTAATAAGAACAAATTGGAATAAATGGTAGTTGTATTGATTTTTTTTCTTGGAGAGTGACAAACAACATTTTGTCTAGATTTAGTTTTAAAAACGTTTCTATTTCAAATTTAGTTTTGATCTACAAAAGTACTGATGCCTTGATATCATCTAATTTAACAATTATGTGTATGTATATATATATATATATATATATATTCTTTTTTCATTCTAAAAACATTTCCATCATTATGAAGTGTTAATGGGGAAAGCTATTGACAAAACTGATGCAGTGTTAGTTATGGCCTCGAAGTATAAGCTCTGACAATAATTAAAATGCTACTTCTGCCTGCAAAACAAATTCATTTTAACTAAACATTTGTTTTCTAAACTGAAAATAACTTGCTATTTTTACTGTGTACAGCAGATATTTAGTTACCATATTAGATTTAGGGGACATAGCTACAATTTCTACAAACTATAAATATTTCGTCATTACCTACATCCACCTTGCTCCTAATCATCATCAACATTTCGTTTACTTGAAAATATATGTAATTAACAATAACTACAATTGGTTAAAGCGAAAGTAGAATGGCTTTTGCTAATTAACTTGTCTTTTAACTCATGGCATATCCTTGTTAATTATAGTTAAGTAAAACATAAAATTAAGAAATAAAAAGATAGCAGCAAGAAAAAAAAAAGTAAGGAAAACTAAGTTAAGTAATAGCAATAATTGGTGCCTCTATGAAGTCATTCTGCTAGAGATCATAGCTAAATCTTCTTCAAGTCATACCCATAGATTAGTGGTTCTCAGTGACAGATCCAAAACCTGGAGTTTTTTAGAAGCTGCACCAAAAAAAGAAGTAAAATACAAGTCAGTTAAAGAAAAAATTATATTTATGAAGGAAGACCACTAAGGGCTGCATGTGGCCCTGGGAGCTGCAGTCAAGAACCACTGCCATAGATAGAATCTTCATAGTTGTAAACTTTAGTAATTAGAAAATAATGAAAGGAATGTTGTGGTTAGACCAAATCCTAAGATATTTAAACTTATAAACACCAATGTAACATAGATTTGAACTAAGAAATATGAAACATCAAATTATATTAAATGATCCACTTTAATTCTATTTTCTTTGTACATTAAACAAACATGCAAGACTAGTTAATGTTGAGATGTAATAAAGTGATACAGTAAATTATTCTGTGAACATCAACAATATGATTACTGTTTTCTTTCAACGAATATCAAAATACCTGCATCAATAATAAACCATTCTTGTTGAAAAGTAAAACTACTTCCTCTTTTCTAGGTGAGCTAAATGAGAGAAAAATTGATTAAAAACTTGCCGTTTACAGAGAATTGTAACATCTCATTAGAATCTGTACTCTCGTTTTACTTTCAAAACCCAATAAAACTGAAAATGTTTTTCAAATTGAACAGATGAGTGATCAAATATAAACTTTGTGTGTACAAGTAAGTTTTCATCATATCATATGTACTGGACTCTGCTTAAATTTATTTGCTTAAACAAAATACATTAACTCTTCTTGTCTCAAACAATTTTGTCAAAAATTGGCATTCTGTGTACTTCACAAATTCACAGCTAAAATTCTGCTTAAAAAACAAACACCCTCTGAGACAATTCATATGTAAATATTGGAATTAATCAAACCATAAAAATCATAAGACAAGGAAAAAAAACATTGATGGAAAATAAATAAAGAAATAATTAAAATGGATGAAATTAAAATAAATTTGAGAAAGAAAAATTATGACTTTTCTCCATGTCAATTAACAATATAAATTATCTAATTTCCATAAGACTACTCTGAAAATATTTTCCAAGATTTCAAATGACTTAAAACCGGGCCCTTCTGTAACTACCAGGAATGAATTCAGAACAAGCCAAGCATTTCAAAATGTTTGATGCAGATTTGAAAACTGAAACACACTAGTAAAAGGTGTTTTATGGAAGACAAAACTAATAATTAAACTTGACCATCCTTAAGATTTGTTGGTTCCTTTATTAATGGTTTCTTGAAATATAGTTAATGTAGTAAAGAAAGATAGTGTCCTGTCAGGGCTGCCATACAACATACTTCAACAATGATATTATAGAGAATGGTTAAAAGTTAATGATGTGAGTTTGGTGCGAAATCATAACAACAGTTGTGTCAGGTGTTGAGATTATGACTTAATGTACTAATCTCCTCAAAACAAGCTGATGGAGATGAGAATGTTGAGAAGAAGCATATGAAAAGATTCTGGTGTAAAATAGTGGCCATTGGCAAAGAACTAGAATTACGTTCTAATATTTTTGATAACATCAAATAAATGTGGAGATTAGAGAAATGTATATTTTAACAATAAATTAGATTTTATTTTCAGATTAAAGCAAAACAGTGCACATGTGATTGCAGATAGGAATATATATATATATATATATATATATATACATATACACACACAGACTCATATGAACATATATACAGACACATAAACACATAGTTACATACATTCATACACTTAAACACACATATATACACATACATAAATATACACACACACACACACACACATATATACACATACATAAATATACACACACACACACACACACACATATATATATATATATATATATATATATATATATATATATATATATATATATACACATACATATATACATACACACACACATATATATATACATACAGGAATATATATTAAAGCAAAGACTGGAATATGTTTAATATATATATGTATATCAGGCATGTGTCGTCAGTAATTACTCAGGGTAGGCATTTGGTGACATTTATGTAGTAAAATACATAAAAAATAAGTGAAACACAGCTGTGTGACTGAGTTGAAGATAGATTTACTTCTGCTTTTAGAGCATGTAAAGAAAACGTTGTTGTAGGAATGTACACAGCATGTGTACTACAACAGTACTATGCATAGTTTTAATACTGAGATTGAAAGATAGGGGCGAATTATGCTTACTTAATCTATAGAATAGTTATGTCCATTTTCCATGCTGGCATGGGTTAGATGGCATGACATGAACCGGTAAGCCGGAGAGCTGTACAAGGATCCATTCTGACTTTGGCTTTTATGGCTGGATGCCCTTCCTAATGCCAACCACTCCAAGAGTGTAGTGGGTGCATTTTACATGTCACCAGCATGAGTGCATTTATGTGTCACTGGCACTGGTGCTGTTATGTGTCACCAACACTGGCCACAACTATGATTTCACTTGACTTGACAAGTATTCTCAAGCACAGCAAATCGCCAAAGGTTACAATCACTTGTCATCACCTCCATGAAATCCCACGTTTGAAGATTACGCTTCACCACCTCATTCTATGTTTTCCTGGGTATACCTCTTCCACAAGTTCCCTCCACTGATAGAAATTCACATTTTTTTACACAGCTGTCCTCATATATATATATATATATATATATATATACACACACACAGACACATATATATATATATATGTATATATGTACATATATATATATATATATATATATATATATAGGTGAGTGTATAAGTACGTCTTTAGGTCTGTGTTTGTCCTCCACCACCACTTGAAAACCAGTGTTGGTGTGTTTACGTTCCTTTAACTTAGTAGTTTGGCAAAAGAGATCAATAGAATACGTACCAGGCTTTTAGAACAAATAATCGCTGGGGTCAATTCATTCAACTAAAATTCTTGAAGGTGATGCCCCAGCATGGCCACAAGTAAAAAAGAAAAAGAGGTAAAGTGTTTTGTGCAGTATTTGGGGGGTGAGACACAATGGTAGAGGCAAAAGGATGAAGGTAGCAGGTGAGCTTGGGCGACTGGTTTCATGTCACCAATTTAAAAGAGCAGAGACTGTTGTTGTTGTAGCAGTGGCGGAAACAGGAAGAAGAAACAATATGTCTGGTACATAGTAAATTATTATTTCAGTACAAAATGTAAGTTGAAGTGAGGAGGGCAACAATATTATTTGAAACAAAATATAAAAATACAGAACCATCAAGTAACTAAAGTTCTGAATTTGCAGACATATCTAAAAAAAAAAAAAAATAAAAAAAATAAAAAAATGTACTCCAAAACCTTTTGGAATCAATAAGAAATAATCGTAGATGTGTTATGTTGAAGATAAGCAAATATTTGAGAAAGTTTTTTGGAAATGAAATTTTCTTTTTTATTTCCAGGTAAGCATACAACAGCAACTACCAATTGAAAATATGAAAAGGAAAAGAGAGAGAGAGAGAGAGAGAGAGAGAGAGATTTCTCAAACAGTTCACACTACAGCAAAACGGGTGTTTATCTAAACATCACGCAATTAATAGTTAAGCACTATTGACGAAAATAATTATCCAATGTGTGTGTGTGTGTGAATGTGTGCACACGCCAATATCAAGCAGTGAGAATGAGTGCTCAACATCACATTAGTGGCTAAATATTCTTTATTTGTGGTTAACAAGGCTACCACTGGTTTCATACTGAGAGAAATTTCTCAACAATTATAAAGCCTGAAACCAATGGTAACCTTGTTAACCCACAACTGAAGTATGTGTATATATATATATGAGGTCACAGAAGTGTGACGAAAGAACTCTGGCCGAAATAAGATTAAGATTAATGTAATATAAAGCTGAAGCAAATTAACACCAAATATACAGTGCGTGTGTTTTTATTGGCTAAACTGGCAATATGACCATCCCCAAGTACAACAATATATATATATAGTTTTAGGGAAAATAACCAAGTTTCAAGAACTCATCATTTATTGTGCTTTTAATTGTTAATTTTTCTATATGTGATAGTCGATTTTCATCGATGAGTTCTTGAAACTTGGTTATTTTCCCTAAAACTATATATTTTATATATATTTTATCTATAAAGCTCAATTTAATTTTAATTTTTTATAAATTGATTTTAATTGAGTTTTTACCTGTAATTTTGGATTTTGTCCCTAATATTATATATATATATATATATATATATATAAAGTTGGTAAATCATAAATCAAAAAAAGGAGCACACTATGAGGTTACTCTGGGTTTCATGTTCATAAAGTGCTTAGCTTTACGGCATTTCTTCAGACCCTAGGTCTATGGCCTCTCTAGCAAATGGCTTCTCTAGATAATGTAAATATAGGTATGTATGTATAGCTAGAGATTTGCTTCTTTGCAAACACATTGAAGTAAATTCTTTTCAAAACTGAAACGATAGATTTACTTATATATTGTCTGAAGCAAAGTTCTTGAACTTCTAAATTGTTTGACCCTATTACAGATATACAGACCCTTTATTGAAACCTCTTATCCCTACCTCCCCCACACACCCAGTAGAATAATATGGTAATCTTGGAATTTATTGGAGTCCATTCAAAAGAGAGTTTACAAATGAGTGTATCCATTAAGAAAAAAAATATTATCAATGATAACCTATTTAAAGCAATTAAAATTATGAACAGTATTCAAAACCTTAACAACCTATATTTTTTAGCAATAAAATACATTGTATGAACATTTCAAATGTTAATATTGCCCATTGTTAGAAATCAAAGACAAATATTTTACTCTGCATTACTGGAAAATGAGTAATACTAACAATAATATAAAGCATATTCTAAAAAAAAAAAAAGTTATCTCCCTTCTTTTCTAACAATACCGAATGTTTGTTGCATAAAATATTAGTAGATTGTACTTCATCACTGATACAAATTGATTATTAATTGGTTAAAAAAAAAAACACTTTAAATCTATTCCATAAAACTTCAAGAATGCCAAATAAGCTTAATCTTCCAGTGAATTTTCTATTTTTTTAAATTGTTTTTAGAATAACGTACCTTTTCCAAATTTCTAATTTAATATCTGAACTATAGGAATAAAATAAAAAATACAATGGGATATTTTTACTCTATTAAGGCAACAGAGATAAAACAGAACCATCAAGAGATGATGAAATATTTTTTGAATAAAGATGCTTAATGAGATCAATAGAGCTGATGTCCATTAATGATAGCATGAACATTTAAGAGAAGCTGGTAGGAGTTTGAGTCTTAGCTCACCACATTCAGTGATGTTAAGTTTGTTTGTTCACTTAACAGTGTATTTATATGACAGAGTCTAGTTGTGACCATATATGGACTTGGAAATGCAAGTCTATATGTACTAGCAGCTTCCCTAAGATTTAGATATTTGGTTGCAGTGATTTCATTGATCCAGAAATCAGTAAAACCTTTATATTTGAACAATGCCTTTGCCTGAAGATCCATGTTCACGTCAATCAATTCCTCAATATCTACATTGGTTGTTCCAACAAAGAATGAAGAAAGAAGCCAGCCAGGAATCTTCCTATAATTTTTCAAAGTAACTTCTATAGATGAGGAAGTTGTTATCTGAAATATTTTCATCTGATTTTTGTTCCAGTCAAGGAATATTGAAAATTTCTACAACCTCAAATACACACACACACAGACACACACACACACAGATATATACACACACACACAGATACACACACACACACACACACACACACACACACACACACACACACACACACACACACACACACACACGTGAATATAAAGTATATAAAATATAAATACACGCCAATCTCCACTTGAAATTTCATTTCAAATATATATATTTTCCTCGTAACTGTTTCTGAACTTCATTCAATTTTAAGATAACAACAAATAAACCGACTTTACACAGCCACTGTATATTACCTAGAAATGGATCCACATCATTAAGGAACTCCAAAATCGAATCAAAAGATTCCCTTAATTAATTTTTTTATCTGCTTGTTGAGTCTGGAGGAAGGAGCAGTACCCATGACCTTTACAAGCTTTCTAAGACTGGTGAGGTTGATAGAATTATTGCTTAACCCTTTAGGTTACTCTGCCAAATGTAATGCTTATTTATTCACATTGTTTTGAATTATTTATGCATCACCCCATAGCTTTAAGATTCTCATGAAGTGATTGTCTATTTTTAGAATGACCTTGTTGAGTTGGTATGAAAAGCCAGATCTAGCTGGTTCGAACATAAAACAGGTGGAATATTTGGGCCTGATATGGCCGGTTTAAATGTTAAAGGGTTAAACAGTTATAGGTCAACACATACAGGATACACGTGACTACAAAGAAGATTCCAGAGGGTTGACTTCATGGGGAGAAAGGATTGGGTTTAAATTGCAGGGCTGAGGAGAGTTGAATGCACCAAGTGTGATGAGAGATGGAGAGATGAGTGGGCTACAAGACTAAGGCCAGCTCTATGGAACAGAGACCATTATAGTATTGATAGAAAAGAGAGAAGCAGGAGACAGCATGTTTGTGAACCAGAGGCTGGAGTGTGTCTGTTGGGGATTGAATATCAATTAGTCAAGTGGTCCTTCTCTGGATGTGGTCCAAAATGTTTGAGGACATGGTAACAACACCATCTCATAATGTAATTGCAATGAAGCGAGTATTAATACTAAAACAACTGAAAGTATCTTTCAAAAGAAATATTTCAAAGTAAACAACATTAAACAACAAACATTATCATCACAGCATCAACATATACAAGCCAACGAGGGATCTTCTGTGTGATAACTCAACTTGCTAGAAATGACAACCAAATTTCCCTCAAATTACACATTACTGTCTTTAAAACAAACAAGGGTACGCGTTACATAATGTAGTGTTAGGAACACTGTTTGAATTGAAGGCTGTTGTTAGAATGGTCTTGATCATTAGTCATCCTGATCATTGCAGACCAGGAGCAAAAAAGACAAACAGACGCAATATCAACTTATACGTGTTGCTTTCATTCTTTTTTCATTTATTTTCTTGTGTTGACATGGGTGATACAAATTAGGATAGATTAAAAACAACAGCATATACTAATGAGTTGAGCTTCCTGCAAATATGGATGGAAGAACAGACAGATGGATGACTAAATGGGTGGATACAGGAACAGTAAATGAATAGATGGATAGTTGGGTATAAAAAATATACTCAGATAACAGCGTTTGTTATTGTTCTCCTAGACTAAATTTTTAAAGTCATGTCCTTTTAAACTAGAGGAAGACATTTTTGCAAGGCGTCTCAAGGCTGTAAGAGAAAGGAGGAAAGTACTGATATTCTCCTCCCAGAGACCTGGTTCAAATATTTTTTTAACAGAGTAGACAATATGAAAGACACCCAAGGTTCAAGGAGTGAAAAACAATTACACTCAAGCTGGTGAGTTTCAACACAGATCCTGTCAACTTATTTTCACTTACAAGAGTTGAGCCAACCTGGGGCTGTAGTAAAAGACACTTGCTTAAGATACCTTGAACAGGATTGAACTTACAACCATGTGATTACTGAAGTAAATTATTAACTAAGTCTATGTTTTTTCTTCTATCATCACTAAGCTCTTTGCCCTCCCAACATATCGCATCCAGTTGCAACATACAGTGAGGTTTTATTAAACCTAAATACAATGAATAGAAGCTTTGTTACAAGACAGTTTTCCTTACCTGAGAAGTTCTTAGGTCACAGATACAACAATGTGAGCAAATTAGTTTTTTCACCAACATTTTACCTTTTGACAGGAAGTTAAAATGCAACAGACAGATCAATGAAAATGTTTCATGGTATCTAGTTTTATGTCACAGATTTCTGATTCAAAATATCTCTCAATCATCAATAAATAAACACCAATCACATAATAGCTTTCTTTCCCAGACAAAAGAATATTTTCATTAGTAAAAAATATTTTATTTTAAAAAAACTACTTAATTTCAAGAATCAATTTTTATTTTATTTAAAATTCCTTTAATCTTATTCAGAAGGTCATCATGTCTACCCAGTTATATCCATAAAATGGCTATACTTTCAAGCACATCATTTCCCTCCCTATGCCAAACTATTTCATGCCAGAAAGGATGATGGCCTGTCTGGTTATAAAACATCTATTATATCACCAACAACTACCTTATGTGCACACATTAAAGATACTTATTATGCACTCTATTCTATTTCAGCGTTGTTAATTTGGGAAGATACCAAATATCACCAAACAGACTAGAATAACAAATGCTGATATTAAAACAGTTTTTAGAGCTATAATAGAGAATGGTCAATGGTATATGAAAGACATATTGTTAAGGTATAGTAGAAAGTTTCATCAATATTATTGGCAGAAGGAGGAAAACACAGGATTTAGAGCTAAGACACAAAATATGGTTTAAACAAGTTTAAAATAAGGAAATCATTCCATCATTCTGTAGATTATTTTGCTTTCATAGCCATCATTTAATGTCCACTTTTTCATACATGCATGGGTCAGATGGAGTTTATTTGATGCAAATTTTTTACAGACAGATACCTCTCCTCTGGCTAATCCTCACCTGTGTCCAAGCAAGGTGATTCTACTCCCATGGCCAGACATGTTTTCAAATGATTCTACTCCCATGGCCAGACATGTTTTCAAATGAACAACACAACACTGCTTATATGACAGTGACATTCATTTACAACTATCATGCACACATATACACACATGCACACGTACACACATGATGGGCTTCTTTCAGTTTCCATCTGCTAAATCCACTCACAAGGCTTTGGTTGGCTCAGGGCCATAGTAGAAGAGACTTTCCCAAAGTATCACACATTGGAACTGAACCCAGAACCAAGTGGTTGGGAAATGCACTTCTTACCACATGCCTAGTTAATTATAATTTTCTGCTTGTTATAATAATTAATTTTGGCTTCCTTGCATCAATTCTAGAACAGTATTTACTGAGAAGTCTAACAAATGGAATACAATATTTCAATAAACCCTGCTGGCCAGGATTAAATATTCCAGTGGAAATCAAGGAAGCAACAAGAATTTGGTTATGCAAGACATTTTCATTTTGTGTTTTGAAAAATATTTAAAAATTTCAATTTTAATCATATCTGACATAAAATTCAGTTTTTCATTTAAATATGATTTAAAGCTAAAACAGCATATCACCTAATGCTAGTGACAGAACCGAAGAGATATCAATATAACTGATGCTATACACTCTGATTGGCACCTATTTCTTCACGAGATAAACTGAAAAAAAAACCCCCCATCAACCTATCATTAAACTCATTCTGCCTATCCCCAGCCTGCCACCACACTTTGCTTTTTCTAACTTACTGCAATAGGTTAAGCTTCTGTAATTCAAACTCATATTCACCTCATTGAAAAACATGATGCGACTTTTGTTGATCCATTTACTCCTGTTCTAATCTTCCTCTACATTATTCTAAGCTACAAATTCTATCAAAGCCCTTTAGAATGAAAAAGAAACAAAAAGAAATCTGCCCTACCCCCACCTACCCATCTATACAGTTAGGAGCTCTAGTTATTAACCAATAGAAATTTGGAGTTAAACCTAGCAACAAGTTTATCCCACTCACTTCTATATCAGCAACAACAATAATAATAATAATAATAATAATAAATTTCTTGGAATTTCACTTAGTCTTGTTAAGACATTGCCTCTCACAAATCTTTGAAAATTCTTTTTTATAAATCTGTAACCATTAACTGTTAAGTGACAAAAATCATATCATTATTATTATTATTATTATTATTATTATTATTATTATTATTATTATTATTATTAACTTGGTTATTTTTTGTAATAAATTTGAAATATTAAAAGATTTTATTTATGAATATTAATTGAAATTTTTACCATGCAAAATAAAAATAGGGAAAAGATTGATAGTTATGGGGGTGGGGAATCAAGTCAAATGTTGGAAATTGCCTTGAAGAATTAAATCTGAACTGTATTAAAGAGAAAAATATACATTTTTAAGAAAAAGAAATAGAAAGAGAGATTATAAGAAAATCTGAATAAATAACAGCTTACCAAGCTAATCATGTTGAAAGTATTTGTACAACAAAAACAAGCAGAGCAACAAAGAATTAACCTATATAGTTTACACTTTTAATATATCAGAATCGTCACAAGAAAAAAGGAAACTTAATAGATTTAAAAGAATTTTTATTTTACAAAACGATAATAAAAAGTATTCAATGAATTTTCATGATGTTCTGAGCATTTCAATAAAGCTTTCTGAAGGTTAATAGTTATAATGTAAGATAATATAGGCAAGCCTGCACTTAGCATCACTTTTATAATGAGGTGAACTGGCTTTGCACCAGCGACAAAACACAACCTAGAGACAGTTTGTGTTCTTGTTTTGCTTGCTTTCTTTTTTTTAAGAGATAAAAGCAATCATGACATAAAAAGAAGTGCAAATAATAATGATAATAATAATAATAATAATAATAATAATAATAAAAATGATAATAATGATAATAATCGCGTTCATTTTGAGAGGAGTGTTACATTCTCTTTTAAAGGACAAATAGTTTGTAATGAAGTATCTGATAAATATATATAAGGTAGTTAACTCTTATGGTGTATTCCATTTGTGTTTGTGCCTAGAAGCAGGAATGTGGTGGTGGTGCTGGTGGTGGCGGTAAATAGGGAATTGAATTAAAATATATTTCTAGATGATTTTAGTTGAAAGTCTTCTGCTAATGGCTTATATATAAAAGACTTATCGATATAGATAGATAAAAGTAATCATCGTCTCTATCACTTGTTTTGACATTTCATCTCCATTTTAAGTGTTAATGAGGTGTTGTGGGGGTGGGGTATTAACCAGTGATGTCATGAATTGGATCCTGGTGGGTGTGTGCATGTCAGAACCAGCTCTTTAAGATACCATCGCAACCATCTTTGAACATCCCAAGGCTGATGCAGAACACTCCTCTCAATTTTGAATTTGATTTGTTTTACCGACATTCCAAATATGACAATCCCAACTTTGCTGCCATATTATATTCATGATTAATTTTTTCCAGTATATTTCTTTCAAGATGGCAGCCTGCACTATGAAGGAGATTTGACTGTTATTTCTAACTACTCAAACAATCACACAGGTGTTTCTACACAGCCCTGACAAATATAAACACTTCCATGCACATGGAGATAAACACACCTTCAACACATTCATAAGTTTTGCAAGCGCTGTCAATGGATGCACACCACTGATTATGAATGCAGAGGAACTGCAACTATTGCACTCTCACCAAGTCTACGTTGCACCCACCCAACCCTCCAATGTGTACCCCGCCCCACCGAATCTATAGGTCACACACAGAACTAGACCAAACAGTGGTGAGAGAAGAATATGTTGAGACTGCAACACTGCATTCTCCTCCACAGAATTAACCACTGCATGTTGGAATGTACTGTTCAATCATCGGCTTCACAGAGGAGGAATGGCATCTTGAACAATAATGTTGGCAAGCAAACTTCTTACCACAAAGTCACACCTGTGCCTACATACACAAATGTTTACAATTGCTCAAGAATTCAGTTTCCTCTGCCCAATTTACCAAGGCTAACATTTCAAGCTGAAATGAGAATATCCTTAAATCACTAAAATATTAGTCTCACACACAGGTAATTAACAATCTATTTAATAATTAACAGGTGAGCACTAATTATATCAATTTATTGCTTTGCTAGAATTTAAAGACAATAAAGTGAATGAAAAGCCAACAATATTTCACAAAACACTGTATTCTGATTTAAAAACTAGGCAGCAGAAATTAAATGATGTGACTTTTTAAAATTCCCACCAGGTTTATGATGCAAACAACAGTTATACACTGGGATGGAATTAATTAACTGTTTTTTTGTTCATATACCCCTCAAAATAGATGAATGAAAAGAAAGGACTAAAATATAAACATTTCATGTAAAACATTCTTTCTAATACAGGCACAAGGCCTGAAGTTGTGGAAGAGGGGAAGTTGGCCTCAGCAGAATTTGAACACAGAGCATAAAGATGGAGAAAATGCTGCTAAGCAATATGTCTAGCTTGCTAATGAATCTGCCAGCTCACCATCTAACACTTCATAAAGACAAAACATGTTTCCTAAATACAAGACCCTGGGATCAAAGGATCCAAAACAAGTGGAAATAGACTGAACAAAAGATGAGTTGATAGATGGATGGGAAAATGATGATGATGATGGTGGTGGTGGTAATTATGATATGAAACAGGTTCAACTACGAAGCAATAATTGGAAGAAGAATATTCTAATCTACAAACACCGATACCGTTTATGTTTGTATTGACCAGTTTTTCCATTGAAATTAGCCAATTAAAAATATATAACATCTGATGAAACAGAAATAGATAGATTTGCTTATCTGCATTTTGCTCCAAGAACTGCAGCAATCCACAGCCAAGTGCATCATTAGCATATACTGGATGAGTCAATAGCCCTACTAACCCTAACAAGTTTATATTGAACATTCCAAAATTTCATTCTAGAATGTGTGTGTGTGTGTGTGTGTTCATGGATACACATATAGCCACACACATATACAATGCTCAAATCCATTTTATTCATGCTAGGCTGAATGGAATTGTTTTGACAGATCCTATTTCACTGTGCAGGAGTGGTAGAAGGGAGTGGTCACTTCTGGGTTATGTAACCATGAAACAAAAAGGGATCCTGATGTCAGACAGAGTTTTGCGCCTTTCCCAAAAGGAAAATATCATGGCTGACAAAAGAACTAAGCTTAAAAGCAGTCTAGTACCAATAAACAACTAAGCATTGAAGAGGTGTGTGTGTGTGTGTGTGTGTGTGTGCGTGTGTGCGCATGTGTGTGTGTGTGTCATTTGAGTTGATCTTGTTATTCTGGAATTATCCATCTGGAGGATGTAAGTCAGTTTGCTTTGTTCTTTCTTGGAAAACCCTAGCATTTTTAGATTTTTATGCAAATCTGTCATCACATAACCGCACACCATTATGATAATAGCTACAAATGAAAAGCCTTAATTTAGATACAAAATTTCCCTGTTTGTTCACCATACATCATAGACATTCACATCCACCAGGCAGCTCTACAACAGTACATTACTAACCTCTGCAACAGTACATTACTTACTGCCATGTCCCACAGAACAAGATAAGCTCTGTGCAGATTGCACCAGATTCTTGTTTTTTTTTTAATTAAAATGTTCCATATTTTTAAAAGTGTGGATATATTCTGGCTCTGGTGTCACTTTCATAAGATCATTAGAACAATTCTTCCAATAAATAGCATTGTAAATTTTGTAAGCAACAATGTCATGTTTCATGAAAAGGTCCTATCTAAAGGGCATTTTTGGACAATTTCTGATGAAGCAAGTGATATCTTCCCCACAACCATGGCCCAAATGACATTTCCTATCACATGGAGTTTGAGAAGGATCCTTACCTCGTTTATTAATCAAACGTTCAATAATTATCTCCATTTCCTGAATAGCAAATGTGTATTCTTCAGGTTGGGTTGTGATAGATCTAAAACAAATACAGGAGAGGCTACAGTGTCCCTGTTTATGATATGCATAACCTACCTCCAGCTGATAGAAGACTAAGTTAGTGTAGAGGAAACTAAACTGTAAAGCCACCATCTCGACAGTTGCTAAGTATTTACAATATTGTGATGACGGCAGTAACTCAGCCAGCACTCCTATTTCATTATCTTCATCTCAACTACATCCAATCCCTGCTTTCACACAGACAGACATGCATGGATATTATGTAACACACTCTTTGTTAGATCATTATGTTCTCTCAAAGGGTTATAACCTGAAGATCGTCATAGAGTAAAGCTTTAGAAATATACTCTTAAAGGAGATGGATGCATGCACACACACACACATGCATACACACACATATATACGATCTATGTGTGTGTGTCTATATTATATATGTATACAAATACACCAAAGTTATGGGTTAATTAAGAGTCCTGTTCATTGCTAAAATATCAAAAGAAAAAGGCCCAGTTTAATGTTATTTAGAACATTGAAATGAATTACAAAAATGGAATTACATCCATGTCATACCATAGAAAGTGAAGAAGAAGAAGAAGAAGAAGAAGGAGGAGGAGGAGGAGGAGGAGGAGGAATGTAATAAACACCATAAAAAGAAGAGACGAAAGAAACAAATGAGATAATTAGGTAACAATAGTAGAAAGCCTTTTAAAAAGATAACGAGCGAAAACTTCAACATTGGAAAGTATGGGATGTAAGAGGAAGAAATTTGATCATCAGCTATTTTAGAAGAGACCTAGTCTATCTCAAGAAATATCAGGGTGTTTGGTAGAACCTTTCCTTCACTGTAATATGAACTACCCAAACATCTCTCCTTCCCTTTCTGCTGGCTTCCTTATCTTTTTGCTATTACTTGTTTCAGTCATTGGACTGTGGCCATACTGTAGCATTGTCTTGAAGGGTTTAAATCAAACAAATCAACTGCAGTACTTTTTCTGTTTTAAGCCTGGTACTTATTTTATCAATCTCTTTTGTCAAACTGCAAAGTTACAGGAACATAAACTAACACTATCAAGCATTGATGGGGGACAAACAACATACACACATATACATGATGTGCTTCTTTTAGTTTCCACCAACAAAATTCACTCACAAGACTTTGGTTGGTCTGGTGCTATAGTTGAAGGTACTTGCCTAAGGTGCCACACAGTGGGACTGAAGCCAAGACCACATGGTTGGAAAAGCAAGCTTCTCAACAACACAGCCATGCTTGTGCTTATCTGGAATCTATTAAGCAAGGGCGTGAATGCACAGACATGTATGCATGCCTACATATACAGACAGGCTGTATGAACAAATGGATAAATAAATATGTGTGTGTGTGTGTGTGTGTGTGTGTGTGTGTGGTTCAACTGAATTGCAATTTTGAAAGAATAATTAACAGGAAACTATAAAACAGCCTTTGACTTGTATACTATGAGAAATCAAGATAAGCAGAATGTTGCAAGGTATATAAAAGTGAGCGGCAATACAAAATGAATTAGAGAGAGAGAGAGAGAGAGAGAGAGAGAGAGAAGGAGGAAAACATTGAATTTGATTGAACATAACTGAAGATATGGAACCAATAACATGTTTTTCATCAATGAATACTCCAAATAGTCCTTTCACAAAAACATCCTTGTCCCATTCAGAAATGTTTGTTGATTCTGGTTCCTTCAACTGTGTCCTCCCACTCACTCAAACTTCATTTCTATGGCCTCTTTCACACACACTCTTTGCTTCAGCTACTCTTCGTTCTCTCTGTATATATGCATCTGTGTATGTGTGTGCACATGTGTGTGTGTGCGTGCATATGTATGTGTGTTCGTGAGTGTGTGCATAAATTTGTGTACACATGCACAACAAAATATATGCACACACAAAACTATACACATTATTTAGATTTGCATGCATACCTACGTGTGTGTGTATATATATATATATATATTATCTATGTACACATATGCATATTCATGCAAATAGATCCACAAACACACACACACACACACAAACACACACACAGACAAACACACGTCTCTGTGTATGTGTGTGTATAAGTGCATGTGAGTGCTAATGTGTATATGGATTTATGTATATAAACAGAAAATGGATTTGCTATATTTTTTGTATATGCATATGCATGCACACCCTCTCACACACACAAAAACACAGCAAATCCACTTTTTTTTAGGTTGATATAAATACTTCCTCCACCACCACCACCACCACCACCACCACCACCACCACCACCACCACCACCACCACCACCAACACACATGAATCTAAAGCATTAATCTGCTATATTCCTGTACTGTTTTATCTCAGTATGTGTATTTGAATATATAGGTTTGTTTGACAATATTCTACTAAATGTTTATAATTATAAACACGCACATGTTCACAATCATTTGTAAATGTAGCAACAGTTTTTTCTTGGGTATAAGCAGATGCATATAAACTCATGTTTGCCTGTGTTAGTCTTGTTATATATATACAAACATATGTGTGTGTATATATATATATATATATTTATATATATATATATATATATATTTATATATATATATATATATATATATATATATATATATATATATATATATATACACAGACTCACACATACATACACACATATATACAAACATATATATGTATATATGTTTATAACTGTTGGAAAGCCACATAGTTATATTTCACTTCAGTAAAGAGAAATATGATGTTTATACATATTGCTATTGAAAAAAATATTTATTTTAATATGTGTGTTACATAGTTGTCTGTAATTACTATATAAACATGCTAGTCTCCAGTATTCACAAGTTCACAGAAACAAACAATAAAGCTGTGGTTGTTTTCGTTCCCCTTATTCCAATTTGTTCAGGAATGGTTTTTTGTATGAGTATCTGTGTATAAACATGTTGTGTTTGTGATGGGGGAGAGTGGGAGAGTGGTTGGACAAGAATTACAATTAATCCACATCTTCTAACTCCAGGATGCTGCTTCCTACACGTGCCAACAGTATTTTCTTTAACAGTGCCTGGTTAATATTCTTGTTTCTTTCAAATGTTTCACACACATAATGATCTAATATATATATATATATATATATATATATATATATATATATATATATATATATGTATAATTCAATAATAGGATAAAGTCTTTATAAGAATTTATCAAGTAGTTAGCGTGACAAAACTTCATAAGGGAAAAAAACCCATCATTTATCCCTAAATTAATATATATATATATATATTACTTGACAACCAATGTTGATGTGTTTACATACCCGTAACTTAGCGGTTTGGGAAAAGAGACTAATAGAATAAATACTAGGCTTACAAAGTCCTGGGGTTAAATTGTTCTACTAAAGGCAGTGCTCCAGCATGGCTACAATCAAATGACTGAAACAAGAATATATATATATATAATTTTAATAATAAAGGGTAAAATCAATAATAATTTTACCCGTTATTATTAAAATAATATTGGAATAAATTCACTTCATGACAGACTGCATTTACTGCGGTCTAGATCTTAACACACACGTGGGTATAAAAGAAGGATGTGAATTATACTTGGCAGTATATTTTTACGAGCGTGAATAGATATTGGATATAGGATGATGCTGATCGTGTGCATATTTTGAAATACTCATGAACTTATACGAAATACTATGCAGAAGAGTAACAGTAAGTAAAATAATTTTATACTTTAAGTTCAAAACACATCCATAGTTAATCAGCCTTACTGATTCATTATTTTTCTTTTGCTTGCCTACAATAAAGTGTGTTATTCTTGGAGATTTTAAGGTAGTAAAAAGGACTTTAGCGTCTATGTCTTATGGTGCAAGGTGAGGCATAAAGCCGATCCCTTGTTATAATTATGTATATAATTATAATTATATTGTCATCATCATTTAACATCTGCTTTCCATGCTGGCATGGGTTAGATGGCTTGACTGGAACTGCTAAGCCAGAGAACTGCGCCAGGTTCCAGTCTGGATTAGGCTTGGTTTCTATGGTTGGATGCCCTTGCTAACACCAACCACTCTGAGAGTGTAGCAGGCACCTTTTACATGTCACTGGCATGGGTGCTCTTATGTGTCAGCAGTACCAGTCACAACTATGGTTTCACTTGGTTTGACAAGTCTTCTCAAGCACAGCAAATCACCAAAGGTCACAATCACTTGTCATCACCTCCATGTTTTCCTAGGTCTACCTCTTCAACAACTTCCCTTCACAGTTAGAGATCCGCACTTCTTTATGCAGCTGCCCTCATCCTACACATCACATGATCACACCAGCACAGTCGTCTCTCTTGCACACCACATCTGATGCCTCCTTTGCCCAATTTTTCTCTCAAGACACTTTCATTCAGTTGTATATGGACACTGACATTGCACATCAAGCAGAACATACTAGATGTATTTTTTTTCAAGCCTTTACATGTTCTCTGCCATCATAACCCATGTTTCACTGTCATGTAGCATGGCTGTTCACACACATATATCATCATCAACATCATTTCACGTCCATTTTTCATGCTGGTAGGGGTTATATATATGTATAAACCATAAAAAGGTAGAAGGTATGAGGGGGTGAATATATCTATTTAGCAACTTGTCATGCTTAGGATTACAGCTGTTTAACAGTTTTCATCATGTAACAATAATTTCAGAGTATAATAAATTATTTTACATGCCTGCATTAATATGCATGCTAACCATGATAGTCACATGATTCTCTGAATCCATATATTACCCAACAAGTGTGTGTGTGTGTGTGTGTGTGTGTGTGTGTGTGTGTGTGTGTGTGTGTGTGTGTGTGTGTGCACATGCTTGGAAGTCTGTGTGTGCATGCGTATGTGTGTGCATGCGTATGTGTATGCACATGTATGGAAGTGTGTGTGTGTGTGCATGCGTGTGTGTGTGTGTTTGTGTGTGTGTGTGTGTATGTGTGTGCACGCATGAGTGCATGTGTGTGTGAGTGTGTGTACATGTAGGAGAAACATGTAATAAATCTCCTATTAGAAATTCTTCAGACAGAGAATCTAATAATACCATGATATCATTTGATTCTCTGTTTGATGAATTTTCTAATAACAGATTTATTACATGTTTCTTATATATGTTATATGTACAATTTTGTAATTCCTATTAGCAAATGAAACATGTGTAATGGGGAATAAATAATACCAAAAATTATTTCCAATCTCTTGTTTTGGTATATAATTACTCATCAACAAATATTTTCCAGAATTTTCAACTTTTATGCTTACCTTACACAAATATAGCATCTACATACGGATTTGGAATACTGGAATAAGCAGATGTGCTTCAAGAGGACACAGCTTGGATTTTAACCCTGTCTACATAATATGCTATATGACTGTGTGCCTCTAAACCAGGAGGAAGTCTCTGCATTGTCTCACAACCTGCTAGAAATAGCAACCAAACTTACTTTAAATAATTCCACTGTGCTATAGAAAAAAGAAAGGCATAGGATAATGTTGTTGTTGATATCCTTAAAAAGCCAGAAGAGCAATGAACGTAGGTTTGCTCGGTGAGGGTTGGCCTGAGGTTAAATAGCAATAGCAACATAAGATATGAGCAGGCAAGAAGTCACTTGATCAGCTACAAATAACAGCAAAATTTCCTTCAAATCTCATACAACTGTCTTTAAAAGAAGAAAAAGATACCATGGATAATATAGTGAGATAACCCTAAAAAGGAACTGTCATGGCTGGAATTAAAAGCTCATCAGAACTTTTAAACAACGACAACGAATATATTGCTAATATTCAATTGCGAGTCTAAATAATCTTTAGAAAATATTGACTGAGACAGTATAAATCACCTGATAGGAAAAAAACAACAGAAGTATTACCAATGGATTAAGACAGCATTTACAAGAGACAGAAAGAAAACTGTAGGTTTTAATACATTAGGAAATTGCACACGCACGCACACACTGGCTGACTAAATGAGTGCTCAATACTGGGAGATGGGTAAATAATTCTTATAAATAGAATTTATGTCAATGTTTTTGAAATGTCATCTTTAATGGTGGAGTGTCATTTGTTATTTGAAACCTGATTGAAAAACTGATGATTTTTATCAGCATGAAACCTTGGTTTCCAGAAAGTTAACAAATTCTATTAAAAGAATACACACACACACACATGCTACTGTAAACTGTGCATATAAATATACATAGAGATTTATATTTAAATACACATACATACACAAGTCTTATCTGGTCTCTCATTGATGACTTATGACTGTAACCTTTACACAAATTTACCAATGTGCAGAAGTTTCAGGTAGAATTTTTTTTTTTTGTAAATCAGTTAATTCTGACCTAAATTTACACTAAAGAGTGAAATTGCATCCAAATAGACTTTGAACAAGACTATACACAATAATCACCGTTCATCATCGTTGTTTAACGTCCGCTTTCCATGCTAGCATGGGTTGGACGATTTGACTGAGGACTGGTGAAACCGAATGGCTACACCGGGCTCCAATCTGATCTGGCAAAGTTTCTACAGCTGGATGCCCTTCCTAACGCCAACCACTCTGAGAGTGTAGTGGGTGCTTTTACGTGCCACCCGCATGAAGGCCAGTCAGGCGGTACTGGCAACGATGTGAGAGAGGCTCTTTCCAGTGTCCATCTACCAAATCTACTCACAAGGTTCTGGTACCCCCAATATACGAACAGACATCACCACAAACAACAACAACACCAAAACGACAGCTTCTGAAACAGATTTCTATCTCTAAAAATACTTAAATAAATCTGAAAATACTGGGGCCATAATAACATATCACATAGCTATGTATGCAGACTTAGAAATAGAAGTGAAAAATCTTAAAGACAAAGGGACGCTGCCTCCCTGCATTCCTTGTTTTTAGTTTCCTGTTGTGGATGCTCTGGGATATATCATTAGTCATGTTTCTGGAGTCTCACAGTGTTCTAGGTCTTTCAATATCAGACCCCTTACTCAGTTGACCCAGCTGGGGCTGATTAAGTCCCAGCCAGTAACCCAATAACAGCAAGCTACTGGTCTGCCCCTTTTATCCAAAGCCTTCTCTACAACATCAGCAATGAATTTTCTAACTCCCTACTTTGCTGCACCAGTAATTCCAAGCTCAGTCAGAGCTTTGCAGAATGAATGCCCCACAAAACTCCAGCAGCCCACTTCAACCATCTCATGATGTGCCTGCCAGCCCCCATCTTAGTAGAGATACAAATATCTCTTCAAAATAACTACAGAGTAAATATTTATAATGATTAAACTGAAACAAATTGAAGACAGGCATAAATACAGAAACTGACAATGTATTTGGATTTGCCCAGTTCCAAATAAATATAAAGGCAAAGTAGCATTGTTACACACAGTAGGTTTCATCTGTACGAGTCTAACATTACAATAAAACTGTGAACAGACGTACAAAATGAAAAAAAACTACACAAACAGCTTAATGCTGTTCTGAACTAACCCCCTCCCCCCCGGCCCGCAAAGCTAGAGTACATGAAGCTATCTTGGTGTTTCGATACAATAGAAACATACAATAGTTTATCATTATTATTTTAATGTCTGGTTTTTCGACACTGGCATTGCTTGTTTTTATGATTGAATATGAACAATAACTGATTTCTTTTGACAAGGCACAAGATCAAACTTTTATAAGAGTGAGGTAGATTTGATAAAAACAACCACCATATATTGCTAGTATTTTATTCAATGTTAAATAGTACAATGTAGAGTTTGTCCCAGGAAGGCATCAAACTGTCTGAGCCATTTCCATTACTGCAGCAGCATAGAATAGCTTTGTTATGAATCATAGTGTAAAGAAGTTTGATTCCCAACCACAAAATTTTCATTCAATCTCATGACATGGGCAAGTGTCTTTTACTATAACCTCAAGCTAAACAAAGCCCTGGAAGTGGATTTGATAGATGAAAACAGAAAGAAGCCCATCATTTGTCTGTGGGGAGTGGGGGGGGGGCATAGCCTTGACATCACATGATTGTTGTAAATTAATGTCATTCGTTTCTAAGATTGTGGAATTATCTGGCCATAGGGAAATATTGCCTTACTTGAAAATGGAAATAAGGGTTGATGACAAGAAGGGCATCCAGCCATAGAAAATCTGCCTCAACACATCCTATCCCACCCGTGCAACCATGAAAAGTGAACATTAAAACGATGATGATGATGTAGTTATGGTTAACTCAGTCCCACTATTTTAATTCATTGATGAGGGATGGAACAAAACAATTAAACCAAATACGCAAGTATGGATGCCTTAAACTCTAAGACTATTTTCTATTAATGGTCTTTAGTCTACATCTGAAGACAGTCATTGAAAGAAAGGAATGTAGTCAACTGCCTCAATCCAAACATATTACTCCTATTTAGTTTATCAAATCTGACCAGATGAAATACAAAACCTGACCCTGAACAGATTAGAATTAAAGCTAGAACAAAACTAAATGCTGTGGCAGGTAATGGCCCTTATCTTTGTTTGCACCATGGACTGGTTTCATGGAAGACAATTTTTCCATAGACTGGAGGATGAAACACAACAAAACACAATAAAATTCATTATATATAATTTAATTATTACATATATTTTACATGCATAATGGTTTGATATTTTGGTTGGCACAAGACCAGCAATTTCAAGGGGGCGGGGAAGCTGAGTTGATTACATCAACCCCAGCGTTTGACCGGTACTTATTTTATCAACTCCAAAAGGATGAAAAGTAAAGTCAACCTTCATGGAATTTGAACTCAGAATGTAGAGACAGATGAAATGCTGCTAAGCATTTTGCCTGGTATGCTAACAATTCTGCCAGCTCACCCCGTTTGACATATATAATACATCTATAATGTAAAAGCACCCTACAGACTGTGATGGTCAATAAAATGGAAATGAATTTTAAAATTTATTCCTTTTGTGTGACCTGGTCCCAAATGATTCACAGCTCAGTGTTGTGGCCTGGTAGTTGGAGACCCTTGCTGTAGGGTATTCATTTCAATACTTCTACTATTGATCATTTCCAATAGTAACACAGAGCAGGACCCAAGGAATTTCCGTGTTTTAGAAATGCTTCTGTTTCGATTCTGACGTCTAAATTTATATATCCTCACAACATCACTTCTTTATCGTAAAAATTTCAATTATGTCTTCAGTTTCGTTCCTTAGTTACGATTGTTTAAAGAGTAACACCCAAACAGATAAATGTCATAACAAGCAGAAAATTATCAGAGATGTCAACAACAATTGTGGTGGTGGTGGTGGTGGTGACAAGAACAATGATGATGTTGATGGCGTTGATGATGATGAGGGAGGTGGTGATAAGGACGGTGGTGGTAGTGAGGATAAGGATTATGATGGTGTTGATAGTGGTGGTGTTGGAAGTGGTGAGAGTAATGCTGATATTGATGATGATGGAAATCTAACAACCGTGTGGAGATGGAAGTGGTAATTGGGATAGGAAAGTAAAGAAATCTATAACTCTATCCCCCCCCTACCTCCACCACTCCCTCTATTCTTCCTTTCATCAGTTCAGTTTACTACTTGTGTTGTTGTTGATAATATCGAGCTGTTAACTGTACAAACACCAATCGGTACCAATAAGACTAAAGTGACAGCTAACTACTTCAGCCTCTCTCTCCAAACTACGTTTTTATCATCTGCACACATAAACACACACAAACACACACATACAAACACACGGGTGTAGCAGTGCTCACACA
>NC_142953.1:23761252-23763752 GCF_046866305.1 Octopus bimaculoides | reverse complement strand
ATGTATATCAATGAATATGTGTGTTTGTATATAGTTGTGTGTGTGTACATAACTATAAAACTCTGTCCTTTTCATTTTGAAAAGACATCAATCAACAGAATAATGTGAAAATAAAACTTGAATGAAAACTAAATTAGAGACTTTAATTAAAATATACAACTTGATCTATAAGGTTATAGAATACCAGTAATACGAGTGAGGACTGAAGCGAAACAGAATTTTGTTGTTAAAGTTCATGTTTATATAGTATCTATGTTACATTATTTATTTATTTACTTGTGGTCTTGTTCTTAAGCTCAGGTGGACAATGTGAGCCAAATTTAAAACATTATTGAGATGGTTCCTATGTGACCTGCTACAAATAGCAGCCAAATCTCCCTCAAACAAAACTATTGTTGTAAGAACAAACACATTGGCTAATACAGTCATGCACAACAATACTTTTTAAAAAATTGGAAATAGTGAAATCTAATATTTTCAACTTGTGTTCATGTATTTTTCATTTCCTGTTTCTAAAAATCTACTTTAGAAAAATTAGATTTTCTCATTTACTTAGACTGACATCTATCTTTTAATCTTTTATTTGTTTCAGTCACCAGCCTGACCATGCTGGAGCACCACCTTGTAGAAGTTTAGTCAAACAAATCAACTCCAGTATTTAATCTTTATTTTTTAAGCCTGGTACTTTTTATATCGGACTCTTTTGCCAAACTGCTATAAGTTACAGAAATGTAACTAGTTGCGAAGCAGTTGTGGGGGACAAACACAGACACACACACCTCTCTCCATTCTCTCCCTCTCTCCCATATATATATATATATATATATATATATATATAACAGGCTTCTTTCAGTTTCCATCTTCCAAATCCACTCAAGGCTTTTGGTCAGCTTGGGGCTATAGTATAAGACATTTGCCCAAGGTGTCACGCAGTGAGACTGAACCCAAAACCATGTGGTTTGAAGTACATATATTCTTTTATACTTTTACTTGTCCCAGTCATTTGACTGCAGCCATGCTGGAGCACCAAGCACAGACATGACTGTAGGATCAATAAATTCATCTCATCACTGGGTTCAGTCCTAATGCACAGCAACATAGCTAAGTATCTTCAACAAAAGCCCTAAGTCTATCAATGGAAACTGTGCAGAAGTGATTTTTGAGTAGAGATTTGTGTTTGTGCTCCTCACTACCTGGTGCTGGTTTGCTTTCATCCCAGTAATTTAACAGTTTCGTAAAAACAGCTGGATCGAATAAGTGCCAGGCTAAATAAATAATTCCTGGGGTGGGGTCAATCGGATTGACTAAAGCCCTTCAAAGAAATGGTCACAGTAAAAGTTTACATGGTACAAATATAAACAGGGTTTTATTTTTACACAAGATGAACTACATTCTCTGAGTGGTTGGCGTTAGGAAGGGCATCCAGCTGTAGAAACTCTGCCAAATTTAGATTGGAGCCTGGTGTTGCCATCCGGTTTCACCAGTCCTCAGTCAAATCGTCCAACCCATGCTAGCATGGAAAGCGGACGTTAAACGATGATGATGACGATGATGATGATGAACAGATTTATATTAGTTTCAAACTTCAGCACAAGACCAGCAATTTCAGGAAGTGGGTTAAGTTGATTATATTGACCCCAGTGCTCAACTGGTACTTATTTTATTGACCCCAAAAGGATGAAAGGTAAAATCGACTTCAATGGAGTTTGAACTCAGAATCTGAAGTCAGAAAAAATGCTGCTAAGCATTTTGGCCAGCATTCTAACAATTAAGAGTGGAATGTAGTGATGATAATAACATCATTCCAAAAATGACCACTACACCTATAAATTAGTCCCAACAGAGATTTGAAAGTAAAATAGTAGGTTTGCGGCATGCAGAAGTTGCAACCAAGGCAAGGTGTTATGGTAATTGTTAGATTCACCTACATTTCTAAGTGGATACAGTCATAAGTGTCTAGAGTTTGAACTGATCAAAGACTGAGGAGACATTGATGACAAAGTTTTAAAGTGGACATCACACATAGATCAGATTGTGATGGGCTCAATAGCTTTTTCATCTCAGTTCAACAATAACATTAAAGACTGGTTGTGTATGCACACACACACATGCATATGTAAGAATGTAAACACATGTACATATACACAAATATATGTATATATACATATACGTGCATATATGTGTGTATATAAATATACACACATACACATGAACATATATATATATATATATATATATATATATATGCTTATGCCTATACACATGCATATGTTTATGTATATACATATATGTATACACAGATACACACACACACTTGTGAGTGTGTGTGTATAATTATTGCAGCTGGCAACTCACAAATATCACGTCTCGTTATTTGAATTTCATGTTCCTGATCATCAAACTGGATATGGACACATGGACACACACACACACACACACACACACACACACACACACACACACACATACACACACACTCACACACACACACACTCACACA
>NC_142953.1:23648752-23758752 GCF_046866305.1 Octopus bimaculoides | reverse complement strand
TACAAAAGAATATATATATATATTAATTATATTTATCTTGGAAAATTTGTCAAAGATTAATTGTATAGTTGTAATTAATAAGGGTGAGTTAAACATTTAATGTAGATAAGACAATCTATATATTAGAAATTATGTCTGAAGAATATTAAAGGTGGAAAAGAGAGGAAGAAAGGAAAAGAAAGAATGAGAGTGAAAGAGTGTGTGAGAAGAGAGGGAAAAATAATAACTGAGGACAATGAATGAGAGATAGTTTAAATTTGAAAAAACTTTGAAATAGAGACATTTCATCGAGATTTTATGAGATTTTCTTCTCTTTTTTTTTTTTTTTTACTTTTCTTAAGTTCAATAAATTTTCTGACTTGAAGCTAAGTAAAATAGAGATACTAAAAGTAATATACAAGAGACTAAAATAACACAGTAATTAACAGAAATTTATTAAGAAGGTAGATTTTGATTTAATTTAAATGTGAATAATTAAACTTCTAAATACAAAACAAAACAAAAAGAAAAATAGAAAAGATAATCCCCCCCCTCCTCTAAAATATTCCCATGCAAGAATGGATAACTTTAGCAGGTACAAAAAAATAGTAAAAGAGATGCATTGATATAATTGATATAATTTCAGCAAGAATATATATCTGCCACTGGTATTATTTATCACCAGAAGAGATAAAAACTAATCTAAAGAAACCAGCATCATATTGTTAAGGAAAAACCACACACATACACACACATAATATATATAATATAATATATCTAAGTATTAATATATTTCATTGGCAGATATACATTGAAAAATTTTCATTCATTAAAACTAATATAGACAGGTAAGAAAAGCAATTATAAGTACAGAAATTTGTAAATATATTAACACAGACAACTACATACATAATGCAAATATTAATCTAGAATATTAAACATATAATCAAGGTCTGTCTATATATTTATATATATATATATATATATATATATATATCACTGTATATGCATTTGTGTGTAGCAGAGGTGTTTCAGAATATGAGTGACTGCATCAATACGTGTATACATAAGCTTGCATTTATAAATGCTAACATGTATGTGTGTGTATGTGTGTATATATATATATATATATATATATATATGAGTGTGTGTGACATAGTTTTGGTATGAATGTTTATGTTTGGGGTTAACAAGGTTCAGCTACAATATTACTTGTAAATTGAAACAAAACAAATCAAGGGAGAATCAGAAGGAAAACAAAAATATGGAAAAAATCAGAAGGAATCATGAAATCCAAAGAACGAAATTGTCTTACCTCGAAATTTTTAATTAAACTTTATCGTATTTTCAATAAATTTTCCAATTGATGCAGATAAAGATGCAACAACTTACATGCTGCACTTTAATTGCAAAAGTATGACAGACTTTTACGTGCGTGTTTATATTATATAAATATATAAGAAGTGTAAATATATATATATATGTATGTATATATATATGTATATATATTTGTTTCCTTCAGCAGCCTCTCTTTTTTAATCTCTCTCACTTTTAATCGGCAACAATTCTCATTTGTTGCTATTTTCTACACTGACTGCTAATTCACATTTGTTGCACACTTAACCAGCAAAAAGTGTTGTTTTGAGGGCGTAGCTACTGTTATTATTGTTGTTGATGTTGCTGCAGTTTTAATTCTTTCTCCTCACTTGTCACACGTGTAATCGACTAGATGTTAAAGGGCAGCTCTTAGCTTCAATTACTATTATTATTATTATTGCTATCGTTATTATTATTATTATTATTATTATTATTATTATGATTATGATTATTAGACTTTTGTTATGGGTAAGAAACCATCACAGACAACAGGCTGATCGGAGAAAGTATGAATAAGCATGCGACTTGCATGATTTCTTTCCAGGGAAAGAAGAGGAAGAGGGAGAGAATGAGGCAGACTTCACAGGGAGATTCGAAGTCAGGATGCATGTCAAGTGTTGCTGTTTGCTCCCCCCACCTTTTTTTAGTTTGTTTGTTTGCTTGCTTCTTCTATATTTATTTTTTTTATTTTATTTTTTTATTTCGCTTCTTTTTGTCATCTGCAGCTTCATCTTCCCTTCATGTTCGCTGCAGCTGCTGATTTCAGCAATGACTAGTCACTTGCTTCCACCATTTTATATATGAATCAATAGCAAAAGCAAAATATCAGTTTGTGTTGTGAACTACACAAGTTGGTGGCGACGGTGGTGGTGGCAGCAGTAGTAGTAGTAGTAGTAGCAGCAGTAGTAGCAGTAGCAGCAGTAGTATTCACTATTGGTATGTTCAGTGGTTGATATAACCAGCAAAAAGCTGATTGCAAATGCTATTATAAAGTACAGTGAAAGTAATAAAGGAGTAAAGTGATATATTTTTTTCTTTCTGGCTTTTTTTCCCTCCTACTTACTCATCATTTATTATTTTATTTTATTTCATTTGATGATTTTATTTAATTTTTTTTATTTATTTATTATTTTTTTTTTTTAAGTATTGAATATCTCTGCTACTGTTTCAGCTTCTGTCAGCTATCAAATAAGGAAATTAAATTGAAATGTTGCTATTATTTTCATAATAACAGATTTCAAAGTTTTAAAAATTCTTGAAAGATTCCTAACTATCAATGTTTACAAGAGATTCTAAACAAATGAAAGGATGAGAAGAAATTGGCGAGTCATTTCAACGTTCAGCATCACTTCGATAAGTTTGTGTTTGTGTGTGTGTGTGTGTACATATCTACTTGTTACATTCTCATTCCTCAATATGAGTTCAGTAATAATTAACTACCATCCCCCATTCTGTTATTCCTCTTTTAACATTTGTCTGGAATATATTGTTTACAATATATAAACTTATAGTACTTGCGACTCCAATGTGTGTGTGTGTGTGTGCATGTGAGTTGTGTCTGAGTATGTGTGAGTGTGTTTGTATGTAAGTTGTGTGTATGTTATGGTAAATTTGCTTGATTTAATCACCATTAAAGTTTTACAGTTCAAAGTAATCGAATGGTATCAATGAAGAATTAATGAAATATAACATTATCACCTATAACTGTCTGTTGTTATTAATTACACTAGTAATAATAATAACAGTAAGAACAGTTTAGCAGAGCTTCAGTGAACACTGCCGGAAACCTTATAATAATAATAATAATAATAATAATAATGATGATGATGATGATGATGATGATGATGATGATAATAATAATGGCTCCCAGGGTCACTATGGGAGAATAAGAACAGGTTATTATCAACTTTGATACAATATAGAATAGTGGTATAGTAACTATATACATACCGATATACATACCAATATACATACAAATATACATACACACACACACACACATATATATATATATATATATATATATATATATATATATATATATATATAGATACACACACACATATATATTCCTAGTGGTTACTATATACTTAGATACTGTAGAGTATAGTAATACAATATATATATATATATATATATATATATATATATATATGTATGTATGTATGTATGTATGTATGTATATATAGTAGTTATATATACCTAGTGACTGCAGTAAATCTAGATACCAAAGTATGAAGGTAGAGTAATCAACAAATGTGCTTATAAAAAAATGATTTGCTGAAAATGGGGCATTATTGTCCCTCCACTGTTGAAGTATTAACCATTTGGATACCAACCCACCTGAGACCACCACTGTAGTTCTATGATATAAACCTCTGGCTTTAAAGTGATCTAAATTATAACTTTCCATCAAAATTTTCATGTTAATTCACTTCTAAATACCAGCTAAGTAATAAGGAAGTTATTTGATTAAATTCTTCATTTCAAAAGGGTTAAATATTTGAGAAGTTCTTTCAATTTCAATAGCATAAAACTTTTAAAATAAACTCTGCAAGCATAATACAAGTAAAAATGTTTTTAAAAGGCATTTTTTGGTAAGATGGTTTAATAAGAATTTTATGCACAGCCACAGCTATGCATAAGGATTTCATGCATAGCTGTGGGGCTTTTATGCACTACCATGAAACAACAATGGAACCTTGATGAAAACAAAAGCTGCAACTAGTTAGCCTCAAATCAGCTAAGATCTAACAGTTCAATGATGAAAGACAACTCAGCTGTGACCGTCATTTGTCCCTGTCTGTCAGAATGCAAACACATCTACGATTATTCAATGTATTCTTATTTTAAGACAACTGGGTATAATCTGAGGAGATTTAGCCACTATTTCTAGCTTCCATAATAGCTCAGCAAACAATCTTGCAGAAAGTCCTTTTTTCACTTAATGAAAGCAAAGTTGTTATCGTTGGAAGCCATAGATTCCTTTCCTGTCTCTGGTCTTACAAAGCTGCCTCTCAATAACATTTGCTCAAAATTTACTTCCTCAATAAACTTTTATACATTACTGCTAGAGAAGACAGAACCTTGGTTCTTGATCACCTCATTCACTAAGTACAGCAAAACGTAATCACATTTCTGGGTTCATTCTGTACATCACTGGGTGGGGACCGATTTGGTACCAGGGGCTAATTGCAACTGCATAAGAACTTGAAGGAATGCATCTGTGCTGGAAAAAATGTTTGCTCACAGCTTCAAATTTGAATAGAAGCAGAATTTTGTCTGTAGAGGAGGAGTTCTCTACTTCTCTTCTGTACTAATTATTTAACTCTGTAGTCTTTATCCACAAACACTTTTCTTTTTTGATTTTTTACTTGTATCAGTCATTAGACTGTGACCATACTGGAGCACTGCCCTGGAGGGTTTAAATCAACTCCAATATCTAACAATTTCACTTACAGTCTAGGGCTATTGTAGAAGACATTTGTCCAAAGCATAGTGCAGTGAGAGTAAACTCAAAACCCTCTCTTTCTGTACGCAGTACAAACAAAATCTCTAAGTGCAACCAAGATCTTTTTTCAAATCTGAACTCTGACCATAAAGTGGGATTTCCAAAATATCATATAATGAGAGATAAATAAATTTACACAATGATATACTACAACACTGACACAGCATATAAGTGTCAAAAACAAAACTACTTCACCAACTCCCAACTACTCATAAACAATGCATGACATAAAGAATTTTGCTCTCTACATATTACATTTATAGACAATCTTCTCAACAATGGACTAACACCATTTCATTTTTCTTAACTAACATCAAAGAGAAATGACATATGTGGCAGACCATAAAAACACAAGTGTCAGACAAACAAAATAAATTTTTCTGTTCTTCTCTTATTTGTTATTCATGTGATACACTGTCTGCTCTTTCCATTTGGTCACATGATACAGTGTTGTTTATTCAGTGCTTCATCATGTTGTCATGCTCTCTCATTAGCTATGTGTCGCCCTTCATCTGCCACTGATATAACATCTTTCATCTTTCTCTATATCAGAACACACACATGCATCTGCACAGACATACCTCAAATACATATATAAACAATCTATATTGGCCTCTTGAGGTGGTTCTATATACTCTACATAACAAATAGTGCATCACAAAGGATTCAGTTTGTTTCCAGCAACCCATGCTAACCCATTGAAAAGCATAATTATATAAAACTCTAGAGTGTGTCTCACATTCAGGCATGCCACAACTGTGATCTAGGAATACAAATACATGTCTAGACTAAAGAACAATTGTCTTATAAATAAACTAACTCTTGCCATATTATCCCACTTAGTTAACAAAAATAATAGTTCATCCTCGTTAACTATTATAAATAATCACATTGGCTCCTCTGACCTAACCATTTACCTTTCTTTTGGTCGAATCCAGTGTTTCTTACACTACAAAGTCAAAATCGAATCTGTTCCTTATCTTTCTTACTTCACAGGAATGGACATTGAACCTAATTAATTTTCTCTTCATTACAGATACAATTTTAATTGATTTTAAAAAATGTCAATTCATTCACATTTATTCCTCACCTCTAACTTCTTGTATGTTTTTGCAATCTTCCCATGCTATTATTTTAAATTATCCAACCAGTGGGCGTTTTCCCCTCAGATATTTTTCTATTCTTTATCATTCCACGATTTCTCAGAAGATGAAAGAATATGTTTTACTGAAGAGGATTAATAACACTAAAACATGTTCAGAATTGACACTGTACTCACCAAAGATCATACTTCCAACTGTATGATTCCAACCAATACTTCAGTCCCTTGGCTTTCTTGACAAGAATTATCATTAAAGCTAATGAATTTGCTAATCATTACAGAAGTAATTTATTGGGTATTCTACATTAAGTACATTTTCTCCCACTTGATTCAATATCAAACACAATGTCCAATCCTTTCACAACTAAACTGACCATCTCTGAGAAATTCTTTCTCTCTATAACCACAGATTTCTTCCATCCACAACAGTTAAAAATTAACCCTTATGGTAATAACTCCATCTAGTTAGGGCATTTCTGTGATCATAGTAGAAGCGAGAAAGGCCCTGGGAGCTACATTGCATCTTGACAACAAAATTAAAGGAAAGTTTCAAATGGAACTCATTAATGCTTTTGTCTTTCCCCAAGTGTTTTAGCAAATACCAATGGGGATTGATACCTATATAAGGTACTAGTTTTGTTGAGGATATACCAGTGCACCACATGCAGTGTAAATATTGCAATTAGATCATAAAGAATGTAATGTTGTGGGGCAGGGACAGTTAATAAAAATTCCTCCTGCAAATATCTTTTCTTTTACTTGTTTCAGTCACTGGACTGCGGCCATGCTGGGGCATTGTGGTGAAGGATTGTTGGTTGAAGTAATCAACCCTACTACTTATTTTTTTAAAGTCTGGTACTTATTCTATTGGTCTCTTTTGCCAAATTGCTAAGTTACAGAATGTAAACAAAATTAACACCAGTTGTCAAGTGCTGGTGGGGGATAAACACACACACACACACATATATATATGATGAGTTCCTTTCAGTTTCCATCTATCAAATCCAATCACAAGGCATTTGTCAACCCATGGCTATAGACAAAGATGCTTGCCCGAGGTGCTGTGAAGTGGGATGGAACCCAAGGCCACACAACTTGATGAAAGCTGGAGGATATATCAGCTGAAACAGTGTATTAACAACAGACAAGATGAGGACAAATGTCCGTCAAATGTAAATAATGTAAATAATTCCTCTCTTAAATATAGAACAGTAAAACTGTTTTGTGTTATAAAAATGGCCAGAAATATCATGATACAGGCAATCTATTACATTTGCTGACAATTAATTATATCTAACTTTGCAGGGTGGGTATCAGTCACATTAATAAAGAAAAAGAAACATAGTTATTAATTTTAGCCTTTTAATTAATTTATCATAACTAATTAGAATGGTATTCATTAGTATAAGAGAACTGTAAAAGTTTCATTTTTTTTTATGGAACAGCTATTTTAAGGCTGAGAGAAATGATAGGGGAGAGAAGAGGGGAAGAAAGAAGAAATAGTTTGAATAAAGGTTTCCATAGTTACTAATGTTGTTTAGCCCGAGGTCAGCTGAACAGTTCTATGCACAAAGATTTCATCCAATCTGATTTATTTATAACTTCATTGTCCACAGAGTCCTTCAATTTCAAAACATTATTTGAGGAGATTTAGTTGTTATTTCTAAGTAGTAAAGCAACAATGAAGATATAATTCTATTATAATATCACTTTATGTATGTCTGATATTATATGTCCCTATACAGGGTAATGAGAGAGCTTCTGCATGGACACTGGAACTGCTAGAAATAGCAGTCAAATCTCTCTCAAAATCATTCTCCACCATATTAAAAATTGAACACATTGGATAATGCAGTTCTAGATATTCTTAAAAGGATAGGATGTTTATGGTTGAAATACCTGATCATAGGTTTGCTAAATCAACACTAACCTCAGGCTAAGAAACAAAAGCATGTTGCTACATGTGCTTGGGAATATATATTTGGCTCCTGTTTGCAGTTACCTTTTATCTTTTACTTGTTTCTGTCAACAGACTGCGACCATGTTGGGGCACTGCCTTGAAAAATTTTAGTCGAATGAACAGATCCCGGTACCTATTTTTTAAAAACCTGGTACTTATTCTGTTGATCTCTTTTGCTGGGTCACTAAGTCATGGGGATAATAAATAGACTAACACTGGTTAAGTGGTAGTAGGGGACAAATACACAAACTTTTTTCTAATCAGTCGCCATACTTGACCACTAAATCCACAAGTTTTTTTTAATTCTCTCTCTGTTTATTTTCTCTTATTCCTTTCTGTTGAAGAGTGTAAGCTCGAAATGTAAAAGACTTTTACATTTTTCCCAAGCGCCAAACTAATACACCTGTTTGTTGTTCATACACCTGTCTTTGTCTTTTGTTTTTCTGTAAATTTCAACTGTGTGGCACCTTGGGCAAGTGTCTTCTACTATAGCCTCGGGCTGACCAAAGTCTTGTGAGTGGACTTGGTAGACAGAAACTGAAAGAAACCCATCGTATATATGTATATATGTGTATGTATATGTGTGTGTATGTTTGTGTGTCTGTGTTTGTCCCCCCAGCATCGCTTGACAATCAATGGTGGTGTGTTTACGTCCCCGTAACTTAGCGGTTCGGCAAAAGAGACCGATAGAATAAGTACTAGGCTTCCAAAGAATAAGTCCCGGGGTCGATTTGCTCGACTAAAAGGCGGTGCTCCAGCATGGCCGCAGTCAAATGACTGAAACAAGTGAAAGAGTAAAGTGTATATACATACATATATATATATATATATATATATATGACAGGCTTCTTTCAGTTTCTGTACCCCAAATCCACTCACAAGGCTTTGGTCAGTCTGAAGCTATTGTATATGACACTTGCCCAAAGTGCTACACAGTGGGACTGAACCTGGAACCGTATGGTTGGGTCCCAACTTCTTACCACACAGCCACACCTGTGCCTATATCTATTTTAACAAGGCTCAAAGATAATTTTGTAGAAGGACTGCAAATAACTGAATCAGTAATTAAAGAAGAGTTGTTCCATGTTCCTCCACCACCACTGAGTAAAAACCTCTCCAGGTCAGAGCAGAAATCAGAGCCAAAGACAGGAAAATGTTTAAACCAATTCTCCCATTTTGCACTCATTTCATGGCTATTATGTGCTTGTGCGTATGCATGTGTGTGCATATGTACATGTAGATTGCAAGATAGAGAAATAGGAAGATGGACATGTAGGTATAAAAAGATAAACTGATAGAAAAAAATACACAAAGATAGATATATTCAATTAGGCAGCCTTTTTATCTTACAACTTATACAGTACAACATATGTAGAGGAGGAGTATGTATGTGAAACCTGTTTGAAACGACAGCTGTTAGCAAACAGTGAGGGAAAGAAGAGAAGAGAGAGGCTGAGAGAGAGAGAGACAAAGAGAGAGACAGACAGAAACAGAGATGGCTGAGTCTTTACTCTCTTATAAGACTTCTTATGTCAACAATATGGATGAATCTCTGTTTCTAGAAGCATTTCATGAGCATCTGCAGCTCTGGCAGGTCTCTATTATAATATCACTTTCTACAATGAAATCTAGTTAGGAGGAAAATGAAAACAAACTGAGCAACAAGTATTTTAATTAGGTTTCAAGTCTCAATCCTAAGTTCACTCGCCTGATGGAAAAAAAAAAAAAATCTCATACAATATTGTTCTTTTACAACTAAATGTGTACATATCTATATACATACATGCATATATATATATAGAGAGAGGGTTAGAGAGAGGGAGAGAGTTAGAGAGAGAGAGAGAGTTAGAGAGAGAGAGAGAGAGAGTTAGAGAAAGAGAGAGTTAGAAAGAGAGAGTTAGAGAGAGAGAGTTAGAGAAAGAGAGAGTTAGAGAAAGAGAGAGTTAGAGAGAGAGAGAGTTAGAGAGAGAGAGTTAGAGAGGGAGAGAGTTAAAGAGAGAGAGAGAGAGTTAGAGAGAGAGAGAGAGGTAGTGATGCAGATATAAACACAATTAAGCTTGTCATATACATACAGGGGTTGGACAAAATAAAGGAAACACCTAGCATCATAGCATCATAATTTTTGAAATATCTATAAAATTATCAAAAGCTTGTTTATTTTTATGTTTTTTGATTTATTATTAGTATTACTTAATATGTTTTGCTAAATATGCTGTTTCTTTTCAGATATCATCAGAAAAAGATAATTAAAATTCATTGAAATGACAGATCTATCAGACTTTCAAAGAGGTCAAATTGTTGGTGCTCATATGGCAGGTGCTAGCGTAATGAAACAGCCGAACTGTTTATTGTATGCAGTACTGTTTTGAAAAATGACAGCCTTTGAGAAAGAGGGAAAAACCTCCTTGTCAAAGCAAAACTCCAGAAAAAAACCCAAACTTTCAGATAGGGACTGTCGGACTCTTATGTGAATTGTTAGAAAGGATCACAGAAGTACAGCTCTCAAAATTACTGCAGAGCTTAATGACCACCTCGAGAACCCTATTTCCACAAAAACTGTTTGCCGGGAGCTGCACAAAGCTGGATTTCATAGGAGGGCTGCAATCAGAAAACCACTACTTTTAAAAACAAACGTTGCAAAGTGTTTAGAGCAGAGTAAAATCCTACAGAATTGGTCCCTAGAGCAGTGAAAGAATGTTATTTTCTCAGACGAGTCATCCTTTACCTTATTTCCGACCACCAGCCGAGTATACGTGTGGAGACAGCCAAAAGAAGCATTTGACTAAGACTGCCTTCTTCCAACTGTTAAACATGGAGGAGGATCTGTGATGATCAGCGGGAGGGGGGGGGCTATATCTTGGAAATCCGCTGGCCCAATGGTTTCCCTTCATGGCAGAATTAGTAGCCAAGACGATTTAGGCATTTTATCTGATCAAATTCAGCCTATGGTTGCAGAACTGTTTCTGGAGGGAAACGCAATCTTTCAGGATGATAATGCACCAATTCACACAGCTAAAGTTGTTACTGAATGGCACGAGGACCATTCTAGTGACGTTGAACATCGTATCTGGCCACCACAGTCCCCAGATCTCAAAATTATTGAACATTTATGGTGCATTTTTGAAAAACAAGTAAGGAGTCGATATCCTCCACCATCATCACTACAAGAACTGGAGACTGTTTTAGCTGAAGAATGGCCAAAAATTCCTTTGGAAACAATTCAAACTTTGTACGAGTCCATACATCGTAGAATTCAAGCTGTAATTACTGCCAAAAGCGGTCCTACCCCATATTAAAATAAATTTGTCTGAAATTTTAATGTGTTTCCATTATTTTGTCCAACCCCTGTACATATATACAGATACAGATAGACACAGCCACATATATACATATATGAAATTTTGTATTCTTTTAGTATTCTGTATATTTCATGCTCTGTGTAAATATATTTATATATGTATATCTGCATTTAACTTTCTGAATAGCTGTAGATATATGTGTGTATGTGTATCTATATACATGTGTGTGCGTGTTTGAAGCTTTATCATGTTTATCCGTCTCACTGCCTCACTGTCAGCTCTTCTTGGGTTTCTCTTATAGTTACTCTTGACTCTGTGGACCATGGATGAAGAATCTGGAGTCTCAGTTCAAATTCGTTTGAGCACTACAACATGTTTTCCATACTGAGCATATCTATCACTCACCTAGTGTGTATGTGTGCATGTGATGTGTGTGCATGTGTGTGTGTGTCTATGTGTAGATGAGCAGAATAAAACAGGAAGTTCAAAAGAATTTAACTGAATCTTCTGTGTTATTCTGCTCTCAGATATACTCTGTAAATTATTCACATGTATATCATAGCAAAAGAAAATCTGAGGACATGCTTCATACTTGACTACAAGTTGGATAAACATGGATTTACAGGGAATGCTAAACATTGGTCAACTGTTATCCTCTGTCATTCAAAATAGCAATTTTTCAATACACACACATACACATACATACATACACACACTCATACACATACATATACACATACACACATTAGACTCAGACTTAGGCCCTCTCATGTTTATGTGATGCACAAAGGGGCAGACAGAGAGAAAGAAATCAACCCCAATATAGGACAAGGACTTTATCGACCTCTAAAAGATGAAAAGCATATTTGATGTTGGCAGTATTTGAACTCAAGAGCATAGTGTCTATCTAACACCATAACCACTTGGTACACCACCTACTGAGGTGGATTTAGTTGACTGCAGTAGCATCATCTACAGTTTATTGGTTTTATGATAATTTCAGACATTCTTATCAGTATCATTATTATTATTATGTACTTTTAGTAAGTTTAATGCAATATATATTTTTATAATTTATGAAATACATAACAATATGATAATATTAATTAATGTAGTAAAAAGATAACTTAATTCCAATGATGCACACAGAAAAAAAAAAGGAAAAAGGAAAACTGAAGAGGAGAGAAAAATCAAAACAATTTTTTTGAGAAAAGCACAAGAACTGGCAGTTAAAGAATAACAGAAAAATGTAAAGAAAATAAATTAAGATAAAAAAGAAGAAGAAAGAGAAACAGAAAAATAAAAGAAAAAATGAAAAAGTAAACAGGAAAGTAAAAATAAAGAAAAGAAAGAAAAATGTCGAAGAAAGAGGAAAGAAAGGAGGAAAGAAAAAGATGAAATGAGAAGAACTTACTTAAGTTTGAAAGAAATATTATTGAGATCAAAGATGACTAATGAAGTAAATAGACAGGATTTTTGTGAGATTTTTTTTAATGTATTTGCTGAGTCTGGAGGAAGGGGCAGAGCCCATAGCTCTTGAAGATCTTTCATGATTAACTGGGAGATTTGATGTTGTTAAGGTTTTGTTTAAACTGTTGAAAATAGACATCTGCAGAAAGAGATATGAGCAGAGACAAAGATGAAGAGATGAGTGGGTCAGGTGTAGAAGCACAAAACCAGTCATCATAGTAGAAGAGAGGCCATTATAGTAGACTGGACACAGAGTGGCATCAAAACTTTAAAAGAATACACAAAGATGCCTGTTGTATGAGAACTTGACAGCAGAAAGAGCTCTAGCACACTTGATGATAAGGACTAATTCTAAATCATCATCATCATCATCATCATCATCTAATGCCTGTTGACCATGCTGGCATGTGTTGGACAGTTTGACAGGAGCTGGCAAAGTGGAGAGCGGCACTAGGCTCCAATCAGCTGTTTTGGTATGGTTTCTACACATTACAGAGTGTACTGGCACCAGTGTACTGGCTTTTGATGTGACACTCACATGGGTGCTTTTTATGTGGCACTAGCACAGAGGAATACGTATTCTAATTAATTAAAAGCTGAAATGATACCTCAATTAATCATTTAAGACTTGATTTACAGTGTTATTTCCTTCAACATTGCCGTGATTCTAAGATCCAAGGAGTACACTGGCATAAAACAGAAATACTTCTTGATAAGCAATACTTCATATTTTCCAATTAATTATTTAAATTTGATTTATTTATATTGAACTAGTCACTGCTGGAGAAGTCCAAATGCTATACAATTTGCATTTCAACATTCCCATTTTAATAGCCAACATGGTTATACAATTAAAAGAAATATCAAAATTATGTATTTCTCCAAGTTAACTACATCTATCATCAAATTGTATCAATTGTTATACACACATACAGACCTACATATAATTACATACATATATATCGTCCAACCCATGCTAGCATGGAAAGCGGACGTTAAACGATGATGATGATGATATATATATATATATATAATTATTATCGTTATTTCTTTTATTTGACATGGGGGCATCAGATGAGGCAGATATTACAAGGATAGTTTACAATATGTGTGAGGAGGTTTACATAAAAGAAAGGGAAAAGAAGACAGAGGTGTGAAATGAGATAAAAATATACATAGAACACTATTAAAATCATTATTATTACTATTATTATTATTATTATTATTATTATTATTATTATTATTATTATTATTATTATTATTAAGGCAGCAAGCTCGCAGAATCATTAGCACACTGGAAAATGCTTAGTGGTATTCACCCATTGCTATGTTCTGAGTTCAAATTCCGCCAGGGTTGACTTTGCCTTTCATCCTTTCGGGGTTGATAGATTAAGTACCAGTGAAACACTGGGGTCAATGTAATTGACTAGTCCTCTCACCACAAATTTCAGGCCTTGTGCTTTTAGTAAAAAGGATTATTATTATTATCTAAGGTGGCGAGCTGACAGAACTGTTAGTGTGTTGAATGAAATGCTTAGGGGTATTTTGCCCATCGCTACATTCTGATTTCAAATTCTGCCGAGGTCAACTTTGCTTTTGGGGTCAACGAATTAAGTACCAGTTGAACACTGGGGTTGATGTAATCGACACATACTCTCCCCCAAAATGGCTGTCTTTGTGGCAAAATTTGAAACCATTATTATTATTATTATTAGTAGTAGTAGTAGTAGTAGTAATATTTTATAGGATTGAGGTAACTCCTCCAGTAGGTATACAGAAGCAAAAAAAGAAGAGTGCCATTGTTATAAGAATGGCACTCTTCTGTTGTTTTTTTTTTCTTTTTGCTTGTGTATACCTACAGGAGGAGTTACCTCAATCCTATAAAATATTACCAAAAATGAAGTAGACTGACAAGTTTATTTTTTTGAACCTGAGGAAGGCACACTAGATGCCGAAATACCATTCACTTGACAACAATAGCATTCTTCTTTTCTTTTGCTATTATTATTATTATTATTATTATTATTATTATTATTATTATTATATAATGGCAGCAAGCAGGTAGAATCATAACTGTGTCAGACAAAATGCATTTTGACTGTCTTTATGTTCAGAGTTCAAATTCAGCCAAGGTCAAATTTTGCATTTCATCTTTTCGGGGCCAATAAAATATTACCAGTTGAGTACTGGAGTGGGGTGTGGAGGGGGGGGGGGGGTTGATGTAATCGACTAACCCTTTCCCCCAAAAAAAATTTCAGGTCTTGTGCCTATAATAGAAAGGATTATTATTGTTACTTCTTTCATTTGCCACAGGGTTATCAGATGCGGGGAACATACCAATGACAGCTTACAGTTTGTGCGTGTGGTGGTGGTGGTGGTGGTGGTGGGGTTACATAAAAGATGATGGAAGGGAAGAGAGAGGAGGGTGAAGTGAGATAAAAGTATTCATAGTATAGTATTATAAAAATTATTATTACTACTACTACTACTACTACTACTACTACTACTACTACTACTACAACTATATGTACACATATGAAATACTAATGTATGGAAAGCGAAAAATTCAATAATACTGTTTGCCTGGTGGGATTAGCTTTGCTAACAATATATAGAGCATCATTGATAGCGACTACCATACTGATGGTAATGTAAAGAATAATGTTAGTATAAACTGAAGTCAAAACAGCAATAATCGGTGATCAATGACTAGCCATGAGAGAAGAGGAGAAGCCTCTAGTAATGGAGTGCACACTTTAAAGATTCAACAGTGTATCCCAAAGAAAATTTGTAGCATGTGTGTGTGGTGTGTGTGTGTGTGTGTGTGTGTACAGGTATTAGGAACTATCTCCTTTCTCACTGCCAGCCAACATGTGCTTCTTGGTAACACATATATCCTTAGAACTACAGAGATCACATCCTATCTTTTATCGTTTTATTTTCTTCAGTCATTGGACTGTGGCCATGCTGGAGCACCATCTTGATGGGTCCTTAGTTGAACAAATTAACTTCAGTACTTCATTTGTTAAATCTGGTACTTGTACTATCAGGCTCTTCTATCGAACTGCTAAGTTAAGGGGACATAAACAAACCAACATTGGTTGTCAAGTGATGAGGAAGAAACACACACACACACACACACACACAAAAGTCTTCTACACAGATTCAGTTTACCAAATTCACTGACAAGGTATTGTTTAGTCTAGAGCTAGAGTGCAAAGCACTTGTCCAATGTGCCACACATTGGGACGGAACCCAAAACCAGATGGTTGCAAAGCAAGATTCTTAACAACAGTCATACCAGTAAAAAAGGCATTCCAACCATAACCATCCCATCTAGAACTACATTATGTTAGATGTCGTTTTTTTTTTCTTTCCAGACATTAGGATGTTTTTTTTTATTTATAGAAAACTTCGACTACTATTTCTAGCATGACAAGTGACTGCTGAGAGATACACTTGAATTTAGCAATAATTTGATTTTTATGAAGCCATGTTTCATATAAAAATGGAATTCCTTTTCCTGATTGCTGTAGTTCAACTCTACAAAATTCTTCAAGAGTTACAGATATATTCCAACAGGTCAAGCACTTTTGTTGTGACATTTTGCACAATTTTGTGCTAATACCAGGTCGATCACAGATGGAATCCAACAAATTAAATCTCTGATTCAAACAATAATATCTTCACTTTGCGTCCGCTGAGACTTGTTTATCATTTAATCTAGCTTGTTTTTTTAATATACATAAGTGCATCAGGTGGCTAGCTGGCAGAATTGTTAACATGCTGGGTAAGATGCTCTGTGGCATTTCATGTTCAGAGTTCAAATTCTGTGAAAGTTGACTTTGCCTTTCATTTTTTTAGGGTCAATAAAACAAGTACCAGTTCTGCACTGGGGTTGATGTGATCAACTTATCGCCTCTCCAAAAAATGCTGGCCTTGTGGCAAAATTAGAAACCAATACACATAAGTGCAGGCATGATTGCCTGGTTGGGAGGCTTGTTTCCCTGTCATATGATCTTGGATTTGTCCCATTGTGTGGTATCTTGGGCAAGTATCTCTTTTGATAACCTTGAGCAGACTAAAGTCTTATGAGTGAATTTGGTAGATGGAAAGTGCAAGCAGTCCACTGTGTGTGCATATATGTGCGTATGTGTGCATGTACATATGTGTGTGTGCACGCATTATTGTGTTGACATCATCACCTGATGTTTGCAAACAAGTATCATTGTCATACAGGTAAGGAAAAATATGTCTGGCTATGAGGAAATATTCTTTTCTATTCTAGGCACAAGGCTCGAAATTTTTAGGGAGGGGACCAGTCAATTAGATCGACTCCAGTACACAACTGGTACTTAATTTATCAACCTCAAAAGGATGAAAGGTAAAGTCGACTTAGGTGGAATTTGAACTCAGAACATAAAGACAGACAAAATACTGCTAAGTATTTCGCCTGGCATGCTGAAATTTCTACCCGCTCGCCGCCTTGAGGAAATATTACCTTGTTGAAAATAGGTAAGGGTTGGCAACAGGAATAGTATCCACTTGTTGAAACTCTGTCTCAACAAATTCCATCTGACCCATGCAACCATGGAAAAGTGGAAGTTAAACGACAATGGTGATGATTTCCATGAATGTACATATCAAATATAAGTCTTTTTGAATCAATAGATTTTTCAATATTTTTTTATAGGTGCAGGTGTTGCTGTGTGTTAAGCTTGCTTCCCAACCAAATGGTTCTAGGTTCAGTCCCACGGCATAGCACCATGGGTAAGTGTTTTCTACTATACCTTCAGGCTGACCACAGCCTTGAGAATGGACTTGGCTGATGGAAATTGAAAGCAGTCCATTGCATGTATGCATATCTATTTATCTATATGTGCATGTGTGTGTGTGTCTTCATGACTGTTTGTCTCCAACCACTGCTTGACAACCAGTGCTGGTTTGTTTATGTCCTTGTAACTCAGTGGTTCAGAAGAAGAGACTGATAGAATAAGTATGAAGCTTTAAAAAGAAAAAGTGCTGGGGTTGATTCATTTGGCTGAAAATTCTTGAAGGTGGTGCCCCAGCATGGCCGCAGTCTAATGACTGAAACAAGTAAAAGATAAAAGATAAAAGATATACATTCTTCTGTTTGTGTTATCACTAATTAGTTAGGTCATGACGTTCACATGATTTCACAAACTGTTGATCAGATATTTTACAGGTGAAGGCTTTTAATAGAACTCCAGTCAATGAAGTACATTGCTTAACAAGCAAATGGCAAAGCCAGGTAACATTTGAACTCATCAGAGTCGAGTGGACCAGTCGTTCAACATGTTGCTTTAGTAAAACATTGAATTGGCAATTTCTTTTCCAGCTAAGTTCAATGAAGTATTGTTGCAAAGACATAAAGGAGTATAGTAATTTTGGTAACCAGTGTGGCAGGGGAAGAAAGAGAGAGAGCGGGGGAGAGAGATGAGATAGGAAGGGGGGAGAGAGAGAGAGAGAGAGAGAGAGAGAGAGAGAGAGAGAGAGAGAGAGAGAGAGAGAGTAAGGGAAATGTGATGATGCTGCTGTCTAAGAGTGGAAAAGTATGTTTTACAGTTTGAAGAGCTGTCTTGACAGAAGTGTGATCATTTCAATAAACTCCAGTGAGAATTCAATATCTCCTTGAGCGAGAGGGAGGAAGGAAGAGAGAGAGAGAGAGAGAGAAAGCAGGGGACAGATTACATACACATGCCCTGGGAAAACAATTGGTTATTAGAAGCAAAAGCAATGTTGCATGTGAAGCAGGGTGTTGAAATATTTTAACGAATTTCTTTGATACAAATTTGAATGGAAGAAGTGTTAAACTTGTAGATGAGGATTTACATCTCTGTAGTACGGTCGGAGTTACTGGCACAGCAAGAAATTCCATCACTGATACTGCAGAAACAGCCCCTAAGTGGCTTTGGATAAAAAAGGGCAGACCAGTTGTTTGCTGCTGTGTGAATGCAAGCTGGAACTTGATCAGTCCCAGCTGGGCCAAGTGAGCGAAAGGATCTGATGTTAAGAGAGCTAAAACCCCATCAGACTCCAGAAACATCAGTGACAATGCATCCCAGGGCATCCATGAGATATATCTTAAAACTGACTCTAACAAAATGATTTATAAATGGAAGGCTTGCTATGATGTAAAATCATATATCTTTTGTATACCACATTAGATGTCACCTCTTTCTATTTAACCCTTCACACTACAGACTTGGATCATAGCCCCCAAATAATTCATAATTTCATACTGTTGAGCACTATTTAGAGGAAAATACCTTGCTAAGATTAGTTAGTTGGTATAGTATGTGTGTATGTATGTATGTATGTATGCATGCATGCATGCGTGCGTGCGTGCATGTGTGTGTGTATGTCTGTATGTATGTATGTATTACAGACTGTATAGGTACAGCAGGATCAAATAGTAAAGATATTTGGTTCACAGGCATGAGGGCTAGGGTTCAATCTCACAGTGTGGAATTTAAGTCAATTAAGATGTATTTTGATAAGAAGGTTCACAAGTTCAATCCCAGTCATGTTCTATAGTGATGGATGACAAACCAAAATTGGTGACAGTCTATGGAAAAAGTGTAACTATCAAAACAAAGAACATTCTTTTACAAAGATAATTTTCCTTACATAACCACATCTCAAACAATGTAACTGAATTAAAATACTGTGCATTGAACACATTGTACTAACGAGACTGAGGAAAGCATAGTAAAACTTTGATCAAAATAATTAAGTCTCTGACAGATGATGTAAAAACAGATGAAAGGTAGATAGAGGGGCAGAGTATGTTCACTATACCAACTCAATCGATGCTGAAATAGGCATAAAATAAGCAGCTATAATTCTTCTTCTTCTTCTTCTTATTATTATTATTATTATTATACGAAGTAATTTGTAAACTTTGAGCTTATATCTTAATTTTCATAGTACTGACCAGAAGAAGACCACATCAACTATTAAGTAGCAGTCTCTTTCTGGTTTACTAACTTCCAGTACATGTAACTTTGCCAGATTCCAACACAAACACTTAGCCAACTCACTGTTAATTCATATATTCATCTTATATAGACTTACCCTCAGCATAAATCACTCTTCCTCTTCAGTTGGTCAGATTCAATCTCATTCAAGTACTGAATGCCCTGAATTCATTATGATCTAGTATTATCATTATTATTATCATCATCATCAACGTTGTTAACGTTATCTCTTTGATAATATTAATGATGCCTTGAAAATAACTAATTATGACTATCTCAAAACTCATTGAAGCATTTAACTTGTTTTCTAAGTTTCACGCTGACTTCATCTCTCATTTGTGCATTACTACACCATTATATCTATTTAATTTCTTTATATGTTTTATAGCAGAGGAGTGATGGGAACTTGTGGTATTCATGCATTTCCATTGTTGTATTAACCCTTTTACTGTGGAAATCAGACATAGCCAGTCAAAATTTCATTACCCTGAACTGTCGGAAGCAATTTTCTATACCAATCTATTTTTTACTGAGGAATGTCATGTTTGAAACTATTTTCTTTTGGGACTTGCAGTGACTTGCAGACAACACCAATTCTATTTTTTGGTAAATATTTAACATCATCATTGGAACAACCATGAAATTCAATTTTGCAATTAAAGAGTTAATACAAATTAAACAGATAAAACAGCAAGTTACATGGTACAGCCCTCTTACAAGTTTTATTAGAACAACTGTATTATCCATCTTGAAGAGTTCACACCTTATTAACAAAGTTATTTCCCCTGAGAACCTATTTTACTGAATGAATATTATTAAGCAGGGAGTGGGGTTAGTCCACATTATTTTGTAGGGAGCACAGGGTTGGTTTCCCAGTTTCTCCAGCATATATATTCCTTCCCAGAGAGGACCCGAGCTGATCACATGATTACTCATTTTTACCAGCTGAGTGGGCTGGAGCAAAGTGAAATGAAATGCTTTGCTCAAGAACACAATGCATCACCCAGTCCAGGAATTGAAACTATAATCTTACAGTCATGAGTCCAACACTCTAACCACTAAGCCTCCACATTAGCCAAGGAAGAGAAGAGTTTATTTACTTAATCAGGTTCCAAAAATTAATTACTTATTAATTAGGTAAAGAACCTTAAAAGGTATTTGGCACAAAATAAATGAAGAAATATTCTATTAAGAACTTTCCCAAGAGCAAACAGAAAGTAGTTGACAGATGCAGCTGGGGATTAAGAATGGATTTTCAACCACTTCCAGAGAACTTAATGCAGTGCTCAAATGGTAACATAAATTGATACAAGGCTATGTGACTTGTGATTATAAGTTAGATATCAATGGAAGGAGTAAGAAAAAAAAACAAAAAAGGAAGAAACACAAAGAGAGAGAAATTTCTGGAGAACACTCAAGAACATAAAGAATGAGAATTGTTGTAGTAGCAGTAGTAGTTGATTGGAGACAAAAGAATAAAGAATTGGTACCAAGTGACAAAATTGTTATTGCTTTGTGTGATATTACATTTACCTAACACACCAATGTTTGAAATTTAGTTTGGGAATTTCTGCTCCACCATACAGACTGGCTTCCTAATTACTACAATATCGAAATGTTAAAGATTATTTAATCACCCAATTTAAAACCAAATCAAATTTACAAGAAACTTCCAACAAAAATCTTCTTCTATGGAGAAATTATAGAGCATCTATCCAATAATTGCAGAGTTATGGTGAGTATTCTCAGTATCAGAAAGGTAGACAGCTTTCTCGGTAAACAACTTAATTCATCCAATAAGCAGTGAAACAGAGAGACATTTATGCGCCTGCCTTTCTTTCTTTTACTTATAGCCACATATTTACACACTTTGCTTCCACTAGCTTTCAGATTCAGAATCTCACACAGGAATGAATACTTGCTAATTGTTTCTTTACGCACACACATATATATACACACATACACATATGTATATATGCATACATATATACATACATAGACACATACATATATAAATACACACACATCTACAGATATATATGTGTATATATATATATATATATATATATATATATATATGCTCATATTTATATATATATATATATATATATGCTCATATTTATATATATATATATATATATATATATATATATGCTCATATTTATATATATATATATATATATATATATATATATATATATATACACACACATATACACACGCACATTAATACATACATGCATATGATTGGCACCCATGCCAGTCGCACGTAAAATGCATCATTCAAGCATGGTTGATGCCACTGCCATCTGACTGACTCCCATGCTGATGGTACGTAGAAAGCACCCACTACACTCTCAGAGTGGTTGGCATTACGAAGAGTATCCAGCTGTAGAAGCCTTACCAAATCAGATTGGAGCCTGGTGCAGGTTCCCAGCTTGCCCATCCTCAATCAAACTGTCCAACCCATGCCAGCATGGAAAGCGGATGTTAAACGACGACGATGATGATGATATATGTGCATGTATATATGTGTGTATGTTTGTATATGTATGTGTATATATATATATATATATATATATATATATATATATATATATATATATATATATGTATGTATATATCTGAACTCACTGAAGTTTTTCTACTTCATACATGAAAGAGCCTCAACACAAGTGCTCAACCTGCTAGAAGTAGCATCCAAATTTCCCACAAATCACCCACTTGCATCTTAAATCAGCTAAGACATATTCAATAATGTGGTCCGGGGTAAGCCCTTAAAAGATGTGATGATCATAACTGGAATGCTTATGATAACATAAATATTTCTCTTAATCAAGATAATCCAATACCAAAGAGCAGTACATCTATTTATACATCCAGAGAAAATTAATTATTTCTTGACTAATTAACAAAAATAAGCTTGTATTAACGTCAATAACAAAACTACATAGCCTCCCAAACCAATAAGCTTCTATGTACCACCAAATCTCTTGATGGTAAAAGAAATGGTTAGAATCAACTGAAGACTGCCAGTTAATGTCATCTTAAAGTCAACTCTGAGTAAAATATTTCCAAAAATTTATAGTTGAAATGAATTAAAAATATATATCTTTTGACCTTCATGAAACATGCTGTGTTTTCTTCATTACTAGAAGATTTCCAGTGTGTGTCTTTGTTTTTGTACTCTACCACCACTTGACAACCAACATTGGTTTGTTTATGTCCCTGTAAATCGAGTTGTGTGGCTGATAAAATAAGAGACTGATAAAATAAGTACCAGGCTTAAAAACTAAGTACTGGGGTGAATATCATCATCATCAGTAATATCATTTAACATTTGTTTTCCATGCTGGTATGGATTGGACAGAGTGACAGGAGCTGGTAAGGCTGGAGGCTGCATGAGGCTCCATTTTCACTTTTGGCATGGTTTCTACAGGTGGATGCCCTTCCTAATGCCAACCACTTTAAACAGTGAGTACTGGGTGCTTTTTATATATACCACCAGCACCGGTGCTTTTAATGTGGCACCAGCATGGGTGCTTTTTACATGGCACCAACACTGACTTGTTAGAGTAAACCCTCCAAGGCCCCAGCATGGCCACAGTCCAATGACTGAAACAAGCAAAAGATAAAAGATAAGAACCACGGTGATTAATTAAGGTGAGGACACTGTGTTGCGACGGCAGAACTAATCTGAAAGCCTGAAGCAATATTAATTACAAAGTTCATTAGTTCATCAAATATCTTCTGAAACTGATATACGAAACCTATTAGTATGGGTGAAAAAACTATTTTCCTTGTAAGAATCAACTTTAAATAAAATGAAGAAATTAGGATGTGAAAGAAGCCAGAATCTTCCACTCAATAATAAGTACTCTAGTAGAGACTCAAAAGAACGGATAATCAATACATTAGGATTAATATTTGGGTCAGTAGGTTCATTCCCCCACCCCCACACTCACCTCATTTCTTATTTGTTATATGTTAACACACCTACCACGAATTCACTAAAATATATCAAGGTTTTGTCTTTTATCATCTTATTTTTTTTAGCATTGCAAAAAAAAGATATATATAAGATATGAAAAAAATGCAAAGCTAAAAAAAAAAAAATTTTTTAAATACTCAGCCATCAACAATCATAAAAAAAAAGCAGAAAAAGTGTAGAAATTAATATAAAACCAGTCTAAGAGTCAAAACCAGACATTTAAACGCAGCCACATTGTCTCAACAAGTCGAAGATTAACAATGTGCAGAAGTTTCATGATAAGTGCTGTTAATGTGCAACATATGCTTTTTTTTAGTTTTGGTAAAAAAATTTTTCCTTTTCTTCTTTTTAGGAACTACAGAAGGTGAAAAACTGAAAAACCAATTTGAAGTTGTGTCGATTAATTCTATTGTCTTATGGAGATGATATTCATTCTCTCTGTCTTCTTCTTCATTGATCTAAGCATATATTCACTTGGAATGATGTCTAGATCAGAGAAGGACTTTCTGATAAAACCTCTCCTTTTCGCTTCCTTCCCTTTCAATATTTCTTTTTCCTTTTTTTTTTCTCTCTTTATTTCATTGTCTTCTGAATCATATATTGGAAACAATTTAATATATTAACACACTGAATGCTTCGATTCAAACATCATTTGAATAAAACCTCTTAAACCACTATTCCTACTAAATCTACATGTTACTGCATATTTTCCATTGGCTGTCAAACAACAAAATAAAACAGCAAAAACATTCAGTTATTTTTTTCTTTTATTCTCTTCCTAGTGTATATTTTAGATACATAAATGTTTACCATCAGAATTTCATACCCTCTTGGCAAACTCCCACTATTTCTCTAAAAGTGAAATGTGTCTATGTTGTGGTTGGATGTAAGAGGAATGAAGAGGAAACAAGGAAAGAGTTAGCTCAAGGCTCAAGAAACTAGTTTCAATTCTTGCTAGTGACTGCTTGGCTACATTCCTATCTCCACTGAAGAAAGACGCCACTATCAGCATTTCCATTTCTTTTCTCCAGTCAATTTAATGATACATTGTATAACAGCAGCAGCAAAAGTAATAGTAGTAGTAGCAGTGATGATGTTGGCAGTGATGATGATGTTGGCAATGATGATGATGTCGATGGAGTGGTGGTGGCCAGGTAATTATGATGTTGCTGGTGGGGATGGCTATATATATGTGACAATGTAGTTATATACAGCCTTGGCCAAAAGTATTAGGCCACCCCAATGTTTTGGAGTTCTGCTATCTCAATGCTCATGAAACTCATGCACATCGTAGATTATGGTATATTTCACAATATACATTAGTTTTGATATCTGGTTGACCCCCCCCCCCCTTTAATATTAATTACCACTTTTATACTGTACTGTACATATGCAACCAATTATGAGTAAGACCAACGTCCAAAATTAACTCATGTTTCCTTGATTATTTCAGAGTTTTATGCTAAAATACTTTGTAGATACAGTTAATAAACAGCAAAATACCTAAAACAAGTGAGTCGAGTGAGTGTGAGCGAGGTCAAATCATAGCTCATCATGAAGATGGAATGTCTCAAAGGCAAATTGCTCAGAAGATGAAATGTTCTCAATGTGTGGTGCAAACGACTCTCAAGCACTTCAGAGAGGCATAAGATGTGAAGACAATTCAAAGAACAGGCAGAAAAAAAGGTTACATCACCTTGTGATGACAGATCCATCATCCGTCGGTTACTCAGAAACAGAAGAAAAATATCGTCAGAGCTCTGTGCGGACTTCAACAAGGCTAGCACTTCACAAATATCAACCAGAACTGTTAGAAGAAGGTTTGTAGAGTAGTCTGAAAGGCTGTAAAACCAGGAAGAATCCATAGGTTTCTGAAGCGAATATGGAAAAACGTCTTCAGTTGGCCAAAAACCACTCAAATTGGACCAGTGAGCAATGGTCAAAAGTCATATGATCTAATGAAAGTAACTATGAGGTAAGATAGTACATGTATTCAATCAACATATAAACTTAATGTAATTGGCTTGTTGCCCAAAATATATTAAAAAAAGTATCGAACATAAAGCTAATATTATTTTTCCTGTTTTTACTCAGGTTTTCGGTACATCTGGTGCAACTTTTCTGCATCGCAGAGTTGGGGAAGCATTTAAGGCTGAATGTCTGGTACCAACCGTAAAACACTGGGGTGGTTCTATCATGGTGTGAGCCTGCATGTTTGCCACAGGACCCAGAATAATGCCTTTATGTCAGGGAAGGATAAATTCAGCTACCTATGTTTCTATGTTATCAGATGTTTTAGAGCCATCAATTGCTAAATTGCATCCAGGAGTGCCAAAAAACAGTGTTATCGTTCAACAGGACAACACTGCATGCCATACAGCAAAGAATACTCACCAATGGTTTGAGACACAGGGTATTGTTCCTATAGATTGGCCAGCTCAAAGTCCTGATCTAAATCCGATTAAACAACTATGGGGAACTTTTGGTGAGGCTATCAGGAACACAACAATTAAAAATAAAGAGCATTTGTACCAAAAATTGAGAGAAGAATCGAATAAAATTGTTCCTAGACCTTGCAAGAAACTAGTTGATACAATGCCTAACCGTATAAAAGCGGTAATTGATGCTAAAGGAGAGAACCAGATATTAAAACTAATGTATATTGTGAAATATACCATAATCTACCATGTGCACAAATTTCATTAACATTGAGATAGCAGAACCCCAAAATGTTGGGGTGGCCTAATACTTTTGGCCAAGGCTATAGATGTATATATATATATATATGTGCACATACACATAGACCTTTATATATGTATATATATATATATATATATATATATACACATATGCATATATAAATATACACACATTCATATACAGACATACATACATATATATATATATATATAATACACACACAGATATAGATACACTCACCCACATGGCATTCTTCTTTCAGTTTCTATTAACCAAATCCACTGACATGGCTTTAGTCTCTTTGAGGCTAAAGTAGAAGACACTTGCTCAAAGTACTGTGCAGGGTGACTGAACCTGAAACCTCATGGTTAGGAAGCAAACCTCTCAATCACATGGCCATGCCTGTGACTACAAATTATACACACACACACACACACACACACACACACACACACACACACACATATATATATGAAGAGAAACGTTTATAATTATGAACAAGTCACAATTATAACTAAGAGGGTTAAAAACCCTTACATGTTAAAAATAGCAGCCAAAACTGTTATAAAGCCATTATAAAACTCATATCATTTCTCCTCACGATAAACTCTGTCCTTGGATGACATGGCAAACAGAATCCACAACTTGAAAATAATTGGTTAATTCCCTATTGCAATTTTGGCATTAGGGACCACTTAAGGGACCCATTTGGCTCATCAGGGGAAATATTCCTATAGATAGAAATCAAAACAAGACTTTACCTTGGGGCTAGCATGAAACCCAGCCTGCAATAGAAATGTTTTCACCTCTATCTACACAATCAAGCTTTGAATTCAAATGTCATGCACAGCATTTATGTGAGAAGACCGGTAATCTCAACCCGAAATTGCGATTATTTTCAAGTTGTGGATTCTATTTGCCATGTCGCCTGAGGACAGAGTTTATAGTGAGGTGAAATGATATGAGTTTTATAATGGCTTTATAACAGTTTTGGCTGCTATTTTTAACATGTAAGGGTTCTTTAACCCTCTTAGTTATAATTGTGACTTGTTCATAATTATAAACGTTTTTCTTTTTCATATTTTATGATAGCATGTTTGGCCATTGATATATTCATAAATAATCTTAATTATTTATAATATATCCTTCACAATGTTTTTACATTACTCGCCATCCATTTTAGAGAAAAATTTGTAGTTTAGAATCAGTAGTTCTTTGACTGCTGTTTCTGAATTTTCAGTATGTTGGAGAAGCAACTCAATTGCTAATCCCTTATATTTATGATGATAAATGGTCTTACCGATAAAGGTTTATTTCATACTGAACTACTTGGCAAAATTGTTAATTGTTAATTCTATTATTAATTGACGATTCCCTGCCCTCATTTCTTATATATATATATATATATATATATATATATATATAGGAGACCAAATGTGTACATATGCTGCTATATATATATATATGTAAAAAGTGAGAAAATAGACAGCTTCTGACAATGTGGTAAGTTTAATAAAACCATTATATTTTGGGTTCAAAGGCCCATCTTCAGAAGAAAGGAACAGGAATATTAAGGTTTTATTAAACTTTCTGCATCATTAGAATCTGTCTATTTTCTCTCTTTTCCCACTCCTCAATATTACAATGCTTCAAGCAAATTACAACACTCATATATACATATACATATATGTATGTATGTATGTATGTATACTATAGTATGCAAATTAGTAGCACCAGTTTTCTGTAGGTACAGTAGTTGTTGAGTATATCAACAGATTGGTTGCTTGTTTCTTTGTGATTGGTCACACTGATGTAGACACCTCTGATGAGAATCTAATAAGATCTGAAAATTGATTAAAGCTGCTCATCATTTTTTCAATCTCTCTCTCTGTATGTATGTATGTATATATATATATATTTATATATACATATACATATATATATATATATATATATATATATATATATATACACACACACACACACATACATGTGTAGATGATTACATATACACGATATGAGATAGTCAGAGATATAACAGCTTTGGAGAGTTCTGCTTGATCAAGACTAAACAACAACAATGATAGTGACATCAATAATCGCATTAGCCCCAAACATTCTGCCAGAATGCACACTGTTGGTGCAGAAAAGCAACCACTTCTAAGCTCTGACTGAATTATGCAGTGGCCACCACCAAGCATAAAATTCACTGCTGCCCCTTTGTAGTGGTCAACACCTCCAAGCAAAAAGAGACAGGGAATGGAGAAATGCAACATACTCAGACTACTGCATTACACTCCCTACAGTACATAACTACATTCAGAAGAGCACCATGGCACATCTATCAAAACCAGTTATGGGGATGACATCTATTAGATTTCACAGCTTGTAGGGCACTGTTTATTCCCAACTAACCTCTCTGATTACAAATTGTAATCTGTGCCTTACAAATACAAGTTACTGGCAAGGGTTGGTTTAAGACAGGTTTGCTGAAACTGAGGTGTGCTTTATAATTATTCACACCTTATGACCTTATACATCAGAATAAGAATCCCGTGAGGTGATTTGTTAACTCTGCTAGCAATGTCGGTGAAATCTCTTTCAAATTGAACTCTCTTAACCCTTTAGTATTTGTTATATTGCAATACTACACAGTGGCAGTGTGAGCTACGAAATCCTTGTCGCCACTGTTATATCACACGTCTGGATGACCTCTACTCAACTACCCCACGTCTAGACTTCTCCCTCTATATCTATGTATTGGGCTAGCCTACTTCATCGTCTGGGGGCATCGACACAACAGTATTCAAACCAGCCATATCCGGTCCAAATATTTTATTTGTTTTATGTCAAAGCCAACCAGATCTGGCCTCTCACACCTATTCAACAATATTATTCTAAAAATGAACAATCACATCATTGAAATTTCAAATCTACAAACGATGTAAATTAATAAGAATTACACTCAACAAATTAATCTGAATACTAAAGAGTTAAATAAGAAAATGATACATTGAATAATCTACTTTTAGACATATCCCTAAAAATAACAGTGGGGTATTTGTTATATTGTAGGTCTGTTCCACTAGGGCTGACTAGGGGCTGGGCAACAACTCCTTATTGTAACAAAAGTCTGCTCAATCAAGTTGACTGAGACTAGGGAACAACAGAGCAAATAAATTGATTTCTATGAAGATGGCATATAGATCTAGAAAGGCTGTTATTGACTGTTTTTGTTTTCAATCCCCTCATTTTGATGTTTAAAGAGGAAGGGGTGACTCATATCTAAACTTCAAAATAAAGGGATCAGAAATATTTCAGCATGATATAATTTAATATGTGTGCATGTGTGCATATATATGTTTGTATGTGTATGTGTGTATGTGTGTGTGTGTGTGTGTGTATTTGCATGTGGTATTTATATATCTTTTCACATTTTAGAAAGCTTTGATTTTTTTTCTAGAATTGTAAAGGTTTCTAATATAGAAAATATGTAAAAAAAAATGCACAAAAAATAAATACATGAGAAGCAATCACTGTTTGAGGTCGTGATATTAATCAAAAAAGCAATATATTGGATTTGGGTAAATCAAGTGAGATCAATTAAGTGCAGAAGTGTCAGAGTTTCGAGTTTGTACATCCCATGTTGTAAACTTGATTAAATTTATGGTATCAAAATGGAAAATTGTGAATCCATACAGCTGTGGAATATTTGCACAATGTCAGTGAGACATACCATTATTATAGTATCTTGCTGATTTGCACTGTTGTCTGATGAAGATATATCTATAAAGAACCGGTGATATTTACTGTGTTATGCTCTAGAAATATAGTACTATGATATAATATTGAAGCTATGGTGTGTCACAAAGACATGCCATTATAGAATTAAAATTCTATAATAATGGTTAATGTAACAACAGGCAAAATGTCAATATTATTCCATCACTGCTAGAATAAGATATGGTAAGTTTGGTTGGTACAGGAATCACAATGAATTAACTGATTTATTGAATGTTTTTATGGTCAAAGAAAAGTAAATATTTGTCTTTAATTAGAGGGGATTTATTTAGAAATGAACTCGAGTCGACATAACTTGATTCCATGACAAATGTAAAAGATTCAAGGAATGAAGACAGACTATAAAAATTCTAATACCAACGTTGTGGAGTGAGATAGAACCTGAAACCATTTAATCACAAAGTGAACTCTATATCCAGCCAAGTTGGCACCTAGAATCTCAGGAAAAAAATCCAGATGTTATGGTCATGGCTGGAAAGGCTTTGTTCACAGGCCTGCTGGATCAGGACTGAGTAGGGGCTACACAACATAAGACATTTTCATAAACCTTCTCAAAATCTTGATTATAACGAAACTGAAAACCCACAGGGAATTGCTCATTAAAAATACCACCACAGAGATGAGGAGTTTGGTGATTAAACAGACAAGATATATTTTAAAAGAGATTCAAAGAGATTTCTGTTATATTTTGTACACAAAGAACAAAAACAAAACTTGTAACCACCTTTGAGTGCTTCAAGGGAAAAAAAAAAATGGTAAATATTACTTTAACATTTCAGAAAGGAAATTGATTTATAGGAATTGAATAGTTTCCCTTCCTTGGATTAGTCCCCACTTGTTATCTGGACAACAATTTCCTTTGTACATAATTATACAATGATGTGTTTAAGCTTCATAAATCATAGTTCGTTTGGGAAAGATAACCTATACGAAATATTTACATACATTTCAAGGGAATATTTATACAAAAGATAAATATATGTTCTCTACCAAGACCTTTGCACTAACTGAAACCTATTCATGGGTCAAATGGAGAGCAATTACCAGGAAAATATTGACCATTAACTATTGGTATCTGTACTAACAGAGATAGCTCTGTCTCTCTTTCTCTCTCTCCCTCTCTCACTCACTTTCTCTCTCTGTCACAGAACCTATTCCAATTTTCTATTATATGGTAAACATATTCCTTGAGATAGGTTTTCCAAGTTGCCAATCATTAAAGCACAACTTAGTCATCTGAACAAACAGGATATGGTTATCTTTACAACACACATTTATGTTGATTTTTTTTCCCCTCCCTCCTTTGTGACATAGCTCCTTGTAGATTTATAGTAAATTGTATTTTCTAGAAGTGGAATGATTGACATCAATACAAACAACTGATACAGTTTGTAGCCTTCTTGTCCAACCAGCATTTAGAGATATCCTGTACACCATTGTCCATTCCACTGGACTCATTCTTTCATGTAATTTCTTTAGGGTATTCAACTATGTAATTGTATATAATTATTGGTTCGGTGTAATTGTATGATGAGAAAACTTTCTCTCAACTTTAGTTCCATTGTGAACCAATGACCAATCTTACCTATCTTTCAGTAATCTACACTGATACTGAAAGTAAGTCATATATATATATATATATATATATATATATATATATATATATCTTAGCTGCTTTCTCATATATGAGCAAAGCCATTGCTAGACAGAATCACTGAAATGAGTCATCAGTGATGCAATGTGAGGCCCTTGTATGACTCTTGAGCCTGGCCAAACATTTGCACTTTCTATTGCATAATGCACAGCTGTGCTTGCTGGCAAAGGGAACCAGTGCCACAGTATGAACTCCTTTCACATGCCTTTTTAATCCTCCAACTGAAAGGCACACCTTTCCACAAGTTGTACATGTTCTGTAGTGAGCAATAGCCATATCACAATTTATCATATCATCATCATCATTTAACATCCATTTTCCATGCTGGCATGGGTTGGACAGTCTGACAGGAGTTGGCAAGGCTGGGAGCCATACCAAGCTCCATTATCTGTTCTGATATGGTTTCTATGGCTGGATGCCCTTCCTAACATTAACCATTTTACAGAGTTTACATGGCACTATCAATGATGCATTTTACTATTTTACCTTGCAAGACAAAGTGTGTGTGTGTGTGTGTGTGTGTGTGTGTGTGTGTGTGCGCGCGTGTGTGTGTGTGTGTGGATATTACAATGAAATAAGAAATCTATCAGGGAAACTCCAGAAGAGAATGTAGAGGGTGGCTTGGGTTAATATACTTTGTATGAAATGAGATAGGCATCACATGGCATTTGGTAGGTAGTCAGTTATTATATGGAGACAAAACACACACGCACATATCTAAAGATTAAATATTTCTATCTATATAAATTAGTTATATATATATATATATATATATATATATATATATATATATATATATATATATAACTATGCTTTTCAAAGATACCACAGTTGGGATATTAAAGCCTGGCATTGATGTATATAATTGTGTATATGTGTAAAAAAAGCACATGAATTTGCACACATTACAAATAAAACTGTACTAACATTCTATTCCAGTAATAAAGAAGAACAACAGAAAAGAAACTGGAGATTGCTCTAAGTTGCTGTGAGGAGACACTACAAGTTGTACATCAGTAATCCAATGGAGAAAGCTGACAACATCTCAATGCAATCAGTTGCACAATTTCAACAATAAAATACAACTAGATAGAAATAATTGGCACGCTTTCAAGGACAAGAGAAAATTAAATAGTTTTCCAACAGCAAAAATACAATCAAAAGATCTGATCATCACCACACTCATTCCACACACCAGTTCAATTATAGTGATAAAATGTCTTAAACCTCTTTAAAGTGTGGAGGAGAAGCCAAGAAGTGATGGCAGCATTTTGTTGAGTGTAGGTCAGCATTTTGTTGAGTGTAGGTCATCACGAGGATTAATCCAAGCTGGAATGTTATTGCAATGAAATAAGAAATCTATCAGGAAAACTCCAGAAGAAAATGTAGAAGGTGGCTTAGGCTAATGTACTTTGTATGAAATGAGATAGGCATCACATGGCATTTGGTAGGTAGTCAGTTATTATATGAAGACAAAACACACACACACATATCTAAAGATTAAGTATTTCTATCTATTTTTAAATGATTTAAACACTGTAATGATGATAGTTCAAATATGTTGATCATCTTATCTTGCATATCATTAACAAAGTTTCTGCAATAATAAGACGGTTTCTGTTAAAGTACTTTCTGAATCAGTTTATTGAAGTTCCAAATATACTAGTCACAAGAAGTGACTACAACTGAATTATGTTGATTACTGGTAAATCATATTTACATAAACACTAGTCAACTCTTTGGAAAATAATGAAAAATTTAGTGAAATAATTTTGTCATTCTTGAGTGAATGTTTAATTTTAAAATTAAACATTAATTTACTTTAAAATATGAATTTTGTATCAAAGAACAGGGGCAGTCTCAAGCAGACAGACACTACGTCTGTTTACTTTCCACTCAAGGTGCAATATAAAGCCATACAGGAAGATGGGTGGATGTTTAAATTTTTTTTTCTTTTCTTTTCTTTTCTTTTATACATTTTCTTTCCTAAGTTAAAATGAAACTATGCTTGGAAAGTTTTTACATTTTTATTCCAAGATTTGTTTTCCTGTGTAAAACATGGTTACAAGAAAACAAAAATAAATCACTAAAAAGAAAAACAAAAAGTTAGAATAAATCATAAAGGTTTTAAACTAAAAAGTAGTTAGAAACAGAAATTTATTGAGTTCAGTTTTGATCAAGTGTTGGTATTGTAGTTAGGGTGTTGTGCTCACAATTGCCAAATCAAGGGTTCAATTCCCAGACTGGGTGGCATGTTGTGTTCTTGAGCAAAACACTTCATTTCACATTGCTCTAGTACTGTGTAGGGACCAGCATGTCAAAGAATAGACCCAACATTTCCTCTGCATGTGGTAAAAGGTGACTAAAACATAAGATTTGCACTCTAACCTTACAAAACCCTCAGCAGTAATGACCACCCAAACAGACCCATGGACTGGAGGGTTGATGCCTGGGTGGTGCAGAGGAGTCATCTGCCAGGAATAAGAGGGAATCACCAACAAATGGTGGATGCAGTGATGCACTGTTACAATACATGCTCCCATACTACTACTACTACTACTACTACTACTACTACTACTACTACTACTACTACTACTACTACAGCCAAAACTATAAAAATAACATGTGAAATAACTTATTTTCTAGCTCCCTGATGGAAATATTTTCATTTGCTATGATGTGACTTTCAGTAAAGAAAAAAAGAAAAAATATAAATACAAATAACATTAATACTATCTGATATGATTACATTATCAATTTTTAAATTTTCCCCCCACTTCATAATCACTAAGATCAATATATCTCATACACTTACTCTACTTGGCTTTAAAGCCCAGTGTTGGTTTAAGTTTTGATTTTTTTATTTTCTTTTCTGATCTCGGGCTTTTTTTTTTGGTGTTTCTATGCGTTTCCATGTTCAATTCCTGCAACAGTCACCATACTTGTGAACCTGATTAACATTTATTCCTCTGCCAACATTACACTGAATTATGTTTCCATTAATCCTTCATACTAATATTAGCAAAAATGTGTCTAACGAGAAAACACCTGCACCTTCAACAAAACATATATTGCTATTTGACTTATCAAACTACTAATACTATATATATATATATATATATATATATATATATATATATATATATATATATATATGAGAGAGAGAGGGCGGGGAGAAGAGATAGAAGAGAGAGAGAGTGGGGGATGCAGTGAATAAACTGTCGTCTAACACATAAATGAAAATAACACTGGCATCTCATTTTAACAGATATTTTACCAAAATTACATAAAAATATCTTGAAATACTAAAGAGTAAATTTATTTAATAAAATCGCCATTGGCTTCAACCACGGCTTCCACACGACTTTGGAATCTCCAGCAACTCTTCTGGACAGTCTCCTTAAGTTGGTGAATGCTGCCATAATCCTTGCCTTTGGTGTTACAAGAAATTTTGTTGGTCTTTCGCTCAACTGTGCCCTACACATAATAATGAAGGCGGTTGCAGTCTGGGGAGTTAGGTGGCCAGATGTTAGGGGTGGTGTGATCGCAGAAATTGTCTGACAGCCATGACTGGGTTCTCCTGCTTGTGTGACATGGTGCAGAGTCCTGTTGCCAGACATAGGGTCTTCCAGCAGCCATCCTCTTGACCCCAGGCAGCACTACCTCCCACAGGCACTTGATATAGGCCTCTGTGTTGAGTCTGAGGCTGCATGGGAAGATGAATGGAGGCATAACTTTGTCATCACTAGCGATATCTCCAAACACCACAATGTTGACTGGATGTTTGATTTTTATCACTCTCAGTACATGTCCTCAGATTGCACTGTCCTCAGATTGATATCCAAATACTCTGAAATGTTTGCATCAGAGCTTCTGGCACAAATACCAAACAGTACAGCATGTCATTTCCAAATTTCTGGCAGAGTGGGTTATGACGATGAGGGTTCCTGTTGATTCGATCAACAGAACAGCTTGCTTGGGAAATTAATGTGCAAGTGGCTGAGCACTCCACAGACACATGTAACCTTAAAGTAGTTCTCAGGGAGATTCAACATGACACAGAATGTGACAAGGCTGGCCCTTTGAATTACAGATCCAACTCATTTTTGCCAGCTGAGTGGACCGGAGTAATGTGAAACAAAGTGTCTTGCTCAAGGACACAATATGCCAACAGGAATTGAACTCATGACCTTAGAATTGCAAGCTGAATACCCAAACCACGAAGCCAAGTATCATTAATACAAGTAACATTAGGTGTAATGTAAGTGGGGTAACTGAAAATGATGGAGACATTAATAGTAGATAAAATTATATAATACATTATAGAAGTCTCATTTACATAGCTTTATTTAATTCTGTGTTTCACCTGTACATTCCACTGTGAAATTCATGGCCAGCAACAAATAATACCTCTTTACTAGATAAAGTCGACATTAAAATTGAAGTGGCTCCTCATGAACGTATCTTTACTATTCACCGTCTTTTTCTCGTAAGCTATGATGTAATTCATTAACAGATCATCCCAGTTTGATTTAATCCTTTGTAATTGGCAAGGATTAAGCACAATCTACTTGCTGTGGTGGATTAGTCTTCAGAGAGGAGGAGGAGATAGAGTGGAAGGTTACAGTAAGAACAAATAAAACTGTAATTATAAATGAATGATAATTATAAATATGAAACATTGCTCTCAGAGCATACATATATTTCTTTTTTTCTTTTTGTAAAATTAGAGAAAATTGTAATTAGTATAAATTGAAAATAATTGATTACAATTTTAGATTCCTTTTCCCATGTTGTGTGACAGCCTAATCAACCTGTTCAAAAAGAGTCTCAACGAATTTCAGAAGAATGAGTAAATTGGCCCATCATTCTACACTTACACATAGCACTGCCCCCTTCTGGAGCAAAAAGTTAAATATAGAAACAAGTGCTACAATTTTGTGAATGATGAATATTCTAAATGGTTAACTCTGGTAAATCTACTATGTAGTAGTAGTAATGGTGGTGGTGGTGGTGTGGGGGAAGGCACTGAAACAGTGTGTCACTGCATCCACCATTTGTTGGTGATTCCCAACTATTCTTGGTGGATGACAACTTTGCATTTGTCAGGCAACAACCCTCCAAACTATGGCTTTGTTTGGATAGTTGTTGCTGGTGAGGGTTTTACGAGGCTGGAGTGTAAATCCTATCTCAACTTCTTTTAGTCAGTCACCTTTTATGACTCACAGAGGAAACATTGAGTCTATTCTTTGACATGTCGGTCCCTACACAGGACCAAAGCAACATGAAATTAAGTGCTTTGCACAAGAACACAACAAGCTGTGCAGTCCAGGAATCAAACACACAATCAGGAAATCGTGAGAGCAATACCCTAACCACTGAGCCACATGCATTAAAATCTAGAACTGCAGGTTAAACACTGAAGTTTCGTTCACAACAAAATCATTTAAAAATACAGAGGAGGAAGCAGAGAGCCAACTGAACGTATTTTGATATCTTGCTTCCTATCTCATAATGGTCTGGATTCAAAATCCACCAACGATCAGTTTTGCTATCAATTCTCTGAAATTGGTAAATTATATTTATGTACTGGTAAAGGTAATGGAATGAGTGTGTGTGTATGATAAATTATGATAAATACAACATACAGTTTACATCATTTGTTCCCTGTCTATGTTTCACCCACTGCAGTTATCTGCAAACTCTGCATTAGCTGTTCCAAGTGCAATTGGATGCTGAACCACAACACTTTATTGCATTATGTTACATAGATCAAAGGTGTTTATCAAAATTTCTCTTACATTTTGACTCTGTATATCATAGCTAATAATTCTGCTAAGTACTGTAGTAAACACACCACTGTACTGAAAGTAAAGTTCTACATAGTAAGTTCTAAACTTACTTGTAGTAATTGTACATCTAGCTGTGCACACAAGGTATACTATATATATATATATATATATATATATATATATATATATATATATATATATATACAGGGTGTCCACAAAGTCTGGGTACATGGGGATTAACACATACTTTAAGGAATTATTATTTCTTTATTTCTTGTATTTAATTGTTTATGTTATGATTTTATTTACTCCATGTAGCCAGACTTTGTGGACACCCTGTGTATATGTATATATATATATATATATATATATATAGAGAGAGAGAGAGAGAGAGTAAGAGAGAGAGAGAGAGAGAGAGAGAAAGAGAGAGAGAAAGAGATACATAAATAAATAAACAGGCAAGCAGATAGATAGATAGATAGACTATTTGGAAATGATCAGACCATGTCGCCTTGCCAACAGAAAAAAATTGCATTGAACTTTCAAAGATTTTCTTACAAATGTGTAAAACCTTAGAGTTATAATATAGTAGTATAAGGATGAGAGAGATAGAAGACTGTGTTGTTTATGTATCTCTTGATAACATTACCAAAGTAGTTACATTTGGCTCACCAAAGAACATAAACTATTGAGCCGCAGCAATAGCCACATATACTAACGAGTTCAGTTCAGAAAACAACAAACAGCTCTTAAAAAGACTCATGTCTCTCCATTATCTTTGACTGACTTCAATATCCAAATCTAGTTCCATTTATATTCTTAATCTGCCATTTCATTTTGTTTAGAAGATGTCCACTGTGTTATTGGATAAGCTATTATAAAACATTTCAGCTGGTGAGATCTTGAAATACATTTCTCTCTCCTACAATATATAAATGTGTGTGTGTGTGTGTGTGTGTGTGTGTGTGTGTGTGTGTGTGTGTGTGGTGTATACATGTGTGTGTGTGTGTGTGTGTGTGTGTGGTGTATACATGCATGTGCACACACACATGCACACACAGAGAAAGTGAAAGATAGAAGTTTATTATAAAACATTTGAGATGGTGAGGTCTTGAAGTAGCCTTTCTGTGTCTCTCTCTATCTCTGCGTGTGTATGTATGCATGTGTGTGTGCATATTTATATATACATACATACATACACATGCATACATGCACACACTATTTGTGTGTGTGTACATATACACATATACAGAGAGAAAGAAAGATGGAGAGTAGTTTCATAGAATTCACTGATATTTCTCACAAGTTGAATACCTTTAGATATTTTTCTTTTTAACGTTTTATTTATGTATTTAAGTATTTATTTGTTTTTTATTGATTTGAAAACGTAGGCCCTTGATCGTTATTCAGCCAGACACTGTCCAATTTAAAACATTATTTGATAAATGCAAAAGATAGAAATAAACTTATCTCAAAATCCGAATATATAATGAAGTCACATCATCACAGAAATATAAAATTCATATTAGTTTCATACCAATGTAAAACAAAATCATGAACATCATCATCATCATCATTGTCATTATTGTTATTATCATCATCATCATCATCATTATTAAGGTGGTGTGCTGGTAGAATCATTAGCAAGCTGGACAAAATGCTTAGCAACTTTTCATCTGTCTTTACATTTTGAGTTCAAATTCTGCTGAAGTCAGCTTCACCTTTCATCCTTTCAGGATCAACAAAATAAGTACCAGTTGAGCATTGGGGCCGATGTAATTGATTTACCCCCTCCTGCCAAACTTGCCTCCCTTGTGACAAAATTTGAAATCATTATTATTATTATGATGGCAGTGAGCTGACAGAATTATAGGCATCATGCGAAAAATGCTTAGCAGCATTTTGTCCATCTTTATGTTCCATGTTCAAATTCTGCTCAAGTTGACTTCTCCTTTCATCTTTCTGGGGGTCAATAAAATAAGTACCAGTTGAGCACTGGAGTCAATGAAATTGACTTAACTCCTTTCCCAAAACTGCTGGCCTTGTGTCAAATTTTGAAATTATTTATCATTTATGGTTTCTTTTCATTATAACTTTATTTCAGCTGCCTTAGTACCGGAGGCTAAGATTAGCAAGGGTACTTTTGTTTTGCTATGCATGCTAAAATTTATCACCACATTTATTCCATTTTCGATGGAGAGTGCTTTCTGTAGTATATGGGCTATACCCATCAAGGTTATCTTTTGTAGTTCACGGAGACTGGAGTTGCCAGGGAGTGAGTGCTCAATATACTTCTCAGCTCCCTTTTTTATCATTCCCAACCCACCAATTATTACTGGTATCATTGTAGTACTAAGCTTCCACATTTTTATGATTTCAATTTGCAGATCTTTATAGTGAGAAAGCTTTTCGTATTCCTTTCTTGAGACATTTTGATCTTGTGGGACAGACATACCTATTAACAGACAAGTTCCACTGTTGTAGTCCTTCATCACAATGTCTGGTCGACTGGAGTCGATTTCTCTGTCTGTTTGTATTGGGAAGTTCTAAAGAGTGGTGACACCCTCACCATTTTATTATTATTATTATTATTATTATTATTATTATTATTATTATTATTATTATTATTATTATTATTGATTCAATGATGCATCTACAATGTACTTGTGTAAAAAGAAGAAGAAGAATATGTATGATAATCACAAGGGTATAAGCTTGTTGTGCATAGTTGGGAAAAATTCTTGTGAAGGTGATCCTTAACAACATAGACCCTGAATCCCAATGTGGATTTCAGGCTGGGAGAGGCACAGTTGACATAATTTTTGCCCTCTAACAAATTCGAGAGAAAGCACGTGAACAAAATACTGACTTGTACATGGTCTTTATTGATTTGATCAAGGCCTTTGATACAGTGAATCGTAAGGTGCTTTGGAAAATTTTATCAAAAGCTGGACTCCCTAATAAAATAAGGGTGATTGTATCCCTGCATAAAAGGAATGCTGAGAAGAGTGATATCTAGTAGTCAATATTCAGAGGCATTTCTGTTGCCAAAGGAACCAAACAGGGATGTGTTTTAGCCCCTGTACATTTTGTCCATGTTCTTTTCAATGATGCTCCAAAATGCTTTCAGGGATTACCATGAAGGCGTAAAATTTCAGTTTCACACAGAAGGGGGCTTACTAAACCTGAAAGGCTAAAGTTTCAGATCAAAGAAAAAGATGAAAGAAGAGATTTGTTTGCTGATGATTGTGCTTTGATTTCTCACACATTTGAGGGAATTCAGGAAATGGTCAATAGGTTTGCTATGGCAGCTCATGCATCTGGACTGACTATCAGCTTCAAGAAGACTGAAGTTTTATTCCAGCCAAGGCCTGGGGCAGGACATACTCAAGATTCAAACGTGATGACAGACAACAAGCCACTCTCTTTAACTTTAAAGCCTCTCCTTCAAAGACTCATACAATGAAATCGATGGGAGTAACCATCCTTATTATTGATGATAATGATAAGGTCAGAATTTTGATAGCAGGAGGAAACAGAAAATTAAATCCAAGAGTTGACTATAATATTGACCCCCAGAAATATGAAAGGCAAAGTCAACTTTGGTGGGATTTGAACTTAGAATGTAAGGGACCATTATCAAATGCAGCAAGACATTTTGTCTGATGATCTAAGGATAAAACAAGAGAAGGGATATATCATGTTCAGCTCTCTTCAAGTAATGTCAGGATTAAAGCTCAGAAACCTGAGGTAAGAGATAAAATATTATCATACAGTTAATCAAGAAATACCAACCTCAGTCATTTAATGTTTTCTATGAAAGCAAACTATTTTGTCAGAGGGAGTACATTATATGTACTTCCCCCCCCCCCCCCCCAGATAAATTAATATTATAAATTACATATTATAGTATTATAAAATATATATAAACAAATTACAGTTGTAAATTATATTATTATTCAGTGCATATAAAGAAATTTATGTGGAAAATGAAGTATATCAATACTCAGTATTTGGATTATCTTATTGACCCTGGAGGATAAAACATTCTAAAGTTGACTGTGGCAGCATTTGAACTCCAACTACAAAGTGATCTAACTAATTATTGGTAAGCATTTGATTGATCTACTGATTCTACCAAAGCCCTGTTTGTTTGTTTGTCTTTTGTTTTGTAATATAAACAAAGCCTAACAGTTTTAATGGAAGCAAAATGCTAAGTTGTGATAGTCATGCCGTCACCAGAAAATTATCAATGAAAACAATAACAACAACAATTGTTTTTATATCACTCCACAAAAGAATCTTAAAACTCAGAAGATCTGGATAAAGAAAGTTTGGGATGAAGTCTTTGATGTGGAAATTTAGGATGAGAAACAGGAATGATAGGGGGAGGAGAAGTGAATGGAATGTGTGTTCTACACATACATCTCCTGACTCTTCTAAACTCACATACACACACACACACAGAGGCACACTGTTTGAACCACATACAGTGACCAACACACTCACACTGACTCTTCTAGTCAGACACACATATTGTTGGATCCATATTCACCGATTAACACATACATTAACTCGCTCATATTGCTGGATCTACATATACCAACACATATACAAACTCTGGTGCTGTGTACTCTTCCTTTTCTTTGTACATGATTGAAATTTCTAGCCATCATCCAGCTCCACTTACCTCTACTCACAAACCACATACCCACTTTCTTTTATCTCTTATAACTCTCTGATAAAATATACAGACTCATCTATCTTCTTTATTACAAGAAAGGACCTCTGTCTTAAATGTTTAAACTTTTTCCGTTTCTTCATGAAAAAATACATTAATTTGTAAATATCTTTTATTATTCCTTTACTCTCCACTAAAACTAACCACTTCCAGTTTAGTGGTTTACTCCTGTGTTCTCTTCATAATTGTTAAAAAAAACATTTTATTCAATGTCAAATTTAGCTTTGTTAATTTTTTTTTTTTTTCTTTTGCTCACTAAATATTTTATCTGTGTCATAAAATTGTTTATCAAATTAAACATATTGTGCAACCATTTCCTCTTTATTATGTAATCTAGTAAATACAATATAATAAAGACCATCTTAAATATACAAATATACTCATAGGAATGTGACTGTTATTACTAATGACATGACAATATCACAGTGTCAACTAGACTATCAGATATTGTTAAACATCGCTGGTCACAATGCACTTCATGTTGTTTTAGCTTTCAAATGACACCATCCCACTGGCTAGGTGGGGACAAAAATAACATAGACTGCTAACTTAAGCCTAATGACTCAAATTTGGAGGAAAGTGTTTAGAATTGAATACATTGAGCCCCTGCCCCCTCAATACTTGATTGGTCCCTTTTTGTATATTACCTTTCAGCTCTGGAAGGATGAAAACTCGAGTTGACCTTGGCAGAATTTTGATCTCAGAACATGAAGTGATGTAACTAAGTGAAGGGACATAAAATGTGAATAGATATGAGGCATATCACTAATATTTTCTTTTGTAATTGTTTTTACATCAAATTGAAGAAGGAAGAGAAGGAAAAGAAGATAGAATCAAAGAATAGCCAAGAACTTATTTTGATGGCATAATCATAGTATAAGATCTATTTCCCATGTTTATCAAAACCATTTATAGAGATGCAATAAGATTGGGCAATAACAATCATGTATCATGGAGCGATGAACGTATGTTTAGAACAAAGGGATTATGGTTATATATTCTTTCTAACAACAGAACAATTCTTTAGTTTATTTAGTTGTTTTATGTGGTTTCAGCCATTAAGGTTTTGACCATTCTTCAGCAATGTGTGTGTGTGTGTGTGTGTGTGTGTGTGTGTGTGCATGCTGACACAGCGAAAAGAAAGCTAAATGATTATTATTATGCCCATATAATGTAAGAAACCATTTACATAACTGAAATACAAAAACAAAGACAAACGTATAACAAAAAGAGGAACATAACAAAGGTGTTGAGACTCAATAAGTTGTGGGTCAAATTATAATGTATAACGAGAATAACATACTTATTAATGAAAGGCTGTTGTATATAGCCTGATGTTTCTTATGTATCAGGAATCAACCTCAGCTAATAACTCATAAAATTTCTTGCTTAGTTCAGAAGCCCTTCCTTTGAGCCATTCTATTTTCTTACATGCCCTACTATTAAGGAAGGGGACAGCAAATACCAAATAATTTATTACACTGATTCTTTGAAGTTCGTTAAACTGATGTTCTACAAATATCAGTTAATAGAGAAGATGATGGCTTAAAATGTTCTCTTGCAATGAATAATAATGAATTAACTGCTGAAATTTTAATGTAAATGGCCTAAAATCAACAATTTGATAAACAGACCTGCTACAATAGCTGTTATACTTGTGTCTCTCAAATTGGTGATTATATTGTTTGATATAACAAACATGGATCTCAAATGAATCCTTCTCAATGTTATCAATAAAACCCTTCTTCCAATCAGTCATTTAAAGAATCTGCTTTTTCTTTAGCTTATTTGTGTTGCTTTAAATCTCCAATCAGCTTTATCACACATACACACAAAGTTTTAGCTGTTTAATAATTAAGGATATAATATACATTTACATCATTTGTAATTTGCATAATCATAATTCAATATTTTGTTCAGGATTGACAGGTTGCAAGGCCCTCAAACAACAGGTGGACATGTGTAGTTGTCAAGTGGCATCCAAGAGATTGGATGAGACAAGTTAGAAAGCCTCCAAGACGATATAGCCAAAACCTTTGGGCCCAAATACAAGAGAAAAGTATTGTAATAAAGAGAAGAATAGAAGTACATTGAGACAGCTGATCACCTGGTTGATACAGTGATTTAGCTGTATCTCTGTACATCTTGAGTTCAAATTCTAGTGTGGTATTGAGTCAATTATATAAATCGCAATGCCTTGTACTGATGTACAAGATTATTATTATGAATTCACAAGTAAAGATTATAGAATTTTTTTAGAGACAAGAATTTTTATCAATTAAGACAGTGTCAAGAAAATTAGTGAAGTCACTAAGGGTTAGGGTTAGGGTTAGGGTTGAACTCTGACTAATCTTTACTGATCACCACAACAACCAGACAACTTAAAAGGTCAAAACAAAAGTAAGCAAACCATTAACGCCTTAAGTATTTCTCCATGTCATAATTAATACAAGAAATTAGTAACAGTGAACTTGTTTAAATTAGTTTCAAGTAATTCTACTTTTTGTTCAATGTGTTTTATTTGATGTAAAAAATATCACCTTCTTTAATGGCCTCAAAGAAAACATCAATGAAAAGTTGATAAAATATTTTTTGCTACCTCGGGTTAGTGGTGGAACTTATCTTTCATATTTCTACACAAATTGAATTAGATGTAATTACTTTAAAGGCAATATTTAACTTATCACTTCTCGATCTTAATTGGTTAGAAGCTTGTCTTTTACTTTAATCTATTAAAACAAAAGCTAAACATTCATTGCTAGGAATCTTCCTTAATTTAATTCTTAAAATTTCTAAGTTGAAAAATGAAATATTCATTTTTTTAAGTAGAAATTAATGTTTTGGTTTAATAAATTATGTACAATCATTAGTCATACAGAAGTAAATCAATAAACTTGTGTTGTAGTTTCATGGGTGACATATACACTCTGTAAGATCTGGATGAGAAAAAAAAACAAAAAAACTGTTGTTTCTCTACAAATACCTGCTACTCCTTGCTTACAAATCCAGAATACTTCTCACTTCTTCCTTTCTCTCTTTCTCTCTCTCTCTCACACACAGACTTTTCTTTCTCACTTGCCTATACACCTACTATCATGAATGTAACCACCAGGTTTGGAAACAATGTGTTGGATTAATCAAACTCAAAATACACATTTAATCCACACAGTATTCCCAGCAATTTTAGTTAAACATTATGCTCCCGAGTTGGTCCATATCTTTATGTCGAGCATTTTTAAGGTAATCAGAAGTATCTTAAGCAATCAACTTCTGGATCATATCAATTCTGTCCATCTTCCCACCAATAACATAATGATTTCTGCAAATGTGGACTCACTTGTGATTTTATTTCTGACAAAACTCACTTATGTTTATATAATTTCCTTGTGACCCAGCAACTTTACTTCAAATCAAGCTGTGTTTTTTAAGTGGCATGCCACCTTGTAATACAAGCAAAATCAAATGTCCACAATACATTCAAAAATCTTCTCCAAACAAGATCTTCATGGTAGTACATGTACATTTGTGTGTGTATGTGTGTGTAAGAGAGACAGACAGACAGACACACAGAGAAAGAGTGCATGTATGTGGTTGCTGAGATAATGTATTTCTGACCATAAACTGGCCCACCTACAGCAACTATTTTTGCAGCTATTCAAGATACTATGCTGCATGCTTCTAACTTTCAAGGTTAAAATGAGTTGCATTCTAACTTCATGAAATATTTGGTTTTAGCAAAGGAATCCGACTATAAACCAATTTTCTCCAAGCATCCAATCACATCACAGAAAATAGATTTGAAAACATGGAATAAGAAAGAAACAAGCAAAAAAATTTTTGAAAGTTAAGTAAAAAAAATTCCCCCAAACTATTTTTTTTTCCTTATTCATAATCAAGAAGCAGTTTGTTATATATATGTACATCAAATTTAAAGATAATATCTGAAGCGTTATACAAGAGCATACATAGTTTTTAGACAATAAGTATTGAAAATTAATGTCATAAAAGCCAGGGTATTTTTTTCTTCTTTTGTTTTCTTTATCAAATACCTGTTGCAAGCAATTATGAAGCATAATGGGATGAACAAGAAACATTACAAAGGCATTATCTTTGCCAATTGTTTGAAATTTATGAGAACAAGTGATAAATAACCAAATCAGAAATTCACAGATGTATTTTTCTAAGATTTTAGCTTGTTTGACAAGATTGCTTTAGTGATATACAACAGAAATTATATTCCGACAAACAATTCTATATTCATAGTTAAATCAATGTTCTTTAAGCTAGTTTCAACATAAATTCACAAGTCATAGCATAATTTGAAGACTTGAAATAGCAATAATTTTAAATGTTAAATAACATTACTACCACCACTACTACTTTTTTTATACAATTTTATTTGATTTTGTAAATGAACAATCTGGTGTGGTTATTTTAATGGCCTATCAATGTATACAGCAAATTTCTTTGCCCTAGGTGTCAGGAAGACACTTGATCATAAATGGAAACAAAATTGAAGGATGCAGAAAAACTAATAATAATATTAATAATGATAATGTACTTTGTTGATGGAACTTTTCTTAAACAGTTTCTGTCAGCTAAAAACTATGAAAATAATTAACGATGTAAATGAATGGGAATTTTTTACAATTTATTCTACTGTTTTCATTGTCTGTTGTTTTGTTTTCATAGCAGTTTTTTTTAATATTAGTATTGTTAGTATAGAAGCAAGTATAGCTGGGTGATTAACAAGTTTCCATTAAAACTATCTGATGTGGGGGTCCAAAAATCGTTTGGCCAACATACTGCATAATGTGTTTTACTGTGTGGTATTTTGAGTGAGTGTGTTCTACTGTAACCTTGGGTTGAGAGAGAAATTTGGTACACCCACCATGTGTGTGCATCTGTGAATATGTGTGTGTTGATGTCTACCTGAGTAAATTAGTATGTTGAGTTACATCCCTCCACAACCAAAAGCAATCTAATAATTTAATAAATGAGATTGGAGAAATAAATTTCAGGACAAACTAAATATTAGTTTCAAATTTTGGCACAAGGCCAGCAAGTTCTGGGAAGGGTGTAAATCAATTTTATCGGCCCCGGTCTTAATCTGGTAGTTATTTTGCTGACTCCCAAAGGTGCGAAAGTCAAAATCAACCTCAACGAAATTTGAACTCAGAATGGGAAGATGGATGAAATGCTGCTAAGCATTTTGCTCAGCATAATAACAATTCTGCCAACTTGCTGCCTTAAGGATGTATCGAATATTGGCATCAATAGGATTGACTACTTTAAGAAATATAAATAATGAAACTGAAGGTGCCCAAGGATGGCAACAGTTCAATGAGTCAATTTAGTTAAAAATTAAAGAGTTTGAGAATTCTTGATTGTAAAACATCTTTGAGAAGACAATAAGTCACTAACAGCAATATGAGAAGAGAGTTATGGTACAGGTGTTGACAGGAAACCCAAGGAACAGAGAAGAGAATAACAGAAGTGTGCTGTATAGAGAGAGTGGGGGCTATGGCAAAGCAATTCTGATCTTTATGGTTGAAAGAAAATAATTGCTCACTCTTTTTTGCATATTAATCATAAGACAGTAAGAGAGTAAAGTGAGGCTCCAAATGCATAGAGGGTTATTTTATTGTAGATACACCTTTAGCCTATGATAATTTTAAGATAATAATATTAATGATATTGATGAAGATGAAGATTTATGATGAAAACATATTTCTAACTAGAAGCATAAACTGGAAGAACAAGAAAATATAAAAATTTTTTTAAATGTTACAAAAAACAAAAAATAAATCTATTTTATTTGAGTTTTGTTTCCCAATTATTGACTTTTATTCTATGTATTGATGTAACTTTTGTAGAGAGAGAAAGAGAGAGGGAGTGGGGAGAGAAATAACTCTAACTTTTGGGATTTAATGAACAAGGTTAAGTTAGAAAGGTTTTTTTTTTAATGTAATGACATCATATATTGCAATATTTTATTGAATAAGAAAATTAACATAATTTCTAAAATATTATTTTCTTTTCATTTTATTCAAAAATTATTTTCCAGTTTCCTGATAATAGGCATGGGCATGGCTGTGTTTAAGAAGTTTGCTTCCCAACCATGTGGTTCTCGGTTCAGTCTCATTGCATGGCACCTTGGACAAGTGTCTTCTATTATAGCCTTGGGCCGACCAAAGCCTTGTGAGTGAATTTGGTAGACAGAAACTGAAAGGAGCCCTCATATATATGCGCACACACGTGCATGCACATATGTGTGTGTGTATGTCTTTGTCCCCCTCCACCACATGACAATCAGCATTGGTATGTTTAAGTCCCCCCACCCCCGTTACTAGGCAGTTCAGCAAAAGAGACTGATCGAATAAGTACCAGGTTTAAAAAAGATAAAAGTACTGGGGTTGATTCACTCCAAGAAAATTCCTCAAGGCAGCACTGCAGCACAGCCACAATCTAATGGCTAAAACAAGTAAAAGATATTTCATTTCCATATAATCTAACACAATCTAATCTACAAATGTGTGTCTTAATATAAATCATTAGACAATTATCCTCATATTTTGAGGTTCAACTTCCACAGCAATAACACATTTAAAAGATTGTTTCCATTTCCTCCTGCACAGACTCCTTTAATAAGGAGATTAATCTATTCGGCTTCCTTAAAAAAATGGTAGAAAAGTTTCATACATCAACAGCAAAACAATATTTTCACCTCTGATCTACCATACCTTGAAAGAAATTCAACAGATTCTCCTACTTTGCTAAGATGAATCGTCTTAACATAATTGTAAAACAAAACCCTTGTCATCCTTTATCATTGAATGGATGGAGGTGACACTCAGAAACCAAACAAAACTGGAAGAAAAGTAGTGTGATCAAATATGAGGCCACCATGCCTCAAAGACTCAGTGAAATACAAGACTGACATGTTGTAAATTAATCCAACTTACTGCACCAAAATATGAACAGTAAACTGATATGATTATGTAGGAAATTAATGATCTACAACAATATTATGTTGGATATTTCATGAAATTTAGTAAGACAAAAATAATTAATGATAAATATTTAAGTAAAATATTTCTTTTTTAAAAATGGAAACTGATAATCTGGTGGTAGTGGCTGTGGTGGAGATTTAAAAATGTTGTTGTTGTTTGGTTTATAACTATTTTCCAGCTGTGACAGTGTCAGCTAGGTGGAATATATGAATGAGATTGGTGCCAATGACTGTCAGAATAAACATAGGATTCACTGAAAACAGTTTCACATTGTATTCTCTGTTTCAACTTTCTATTGCTCTTGCCTTTCTGTGTATATTGTTCTTTTTTTCTTTTTCCTCTTCCTTCTTTTCCTTTTTTTTTTTTTTTTTTTACCATGTTATATCATCTTCCAAGCGAAACTAGAACTATATCTGTACTGACAAAATTTTGAGAATTCCAAGTGTTGGAAAGGGTACAGTGTTTATTACATGGATAGAAGAAAGTTTAACTGTAGCCAAGCCATTTTTTTAGACCCTTTGGGGCAATCCTTTGGAAGTGGTTGGTTATTATTGTTGCTGATTTGCCCTTGCTGCTACCTTGTATAGAAACAGTAACAGTGTTGCTGTTATCATCATTGTTTTTGTTGTTACTTCATGGGTCGCTGCTCATGTTGTTGTTTTTGTCTTTGGCTACAACTTTCTATCTCAGTTTGCTTTTGTTTACATTTTGTCCACCAACTTTCAAATTTTTGTCTCCCTATTGTAACTTCTCACCACTGTCCATCAGTCACATGATCCCCCTCATTCATTTGAGATATCTTACCCCACTCCCCTGCATATATATATATATATATGGTTTACTGTTTTGCTAAGGTAAGATCAACAGTACTATATCCAGTGAGAGAAAAATATCATTTAATGTACACTGTATGAAAATAAGGGCTAGTAATAGTTTCATATCATTGACACGCATGGTTAAACAGATTTTTATAGTGTACCTTGTGTCTCCAAGCAAGGAGATGTAAGGTATGTTATAAAACCCTGCCTAGCCACGTGTCTTCATAGCAAGAAACTATTAGTAGCACATTCTTTAATACAGTGCACATTAAATTACATATATATATATATATATATATATACATATATATACACACATACACACACACATATATATATACATATACACACAGACATATATATATATATATTCTGGGTCAAAATCTTATAGGCTGCTTTCCAAACCTCCTCTTTGAGTATTAGCTAATAAATGCTGATTGTGAGACTTTTTTGCTCACTGAATATACAAGTGGAAATCCACAACGATGAATTAACCTCTTCAATCCTTCTTCTCATGTTAATATTATATATATATTTGTGGTGGTTGTCTACTCCTTATGCAGAGTTTGACCACCTCCTGTACCTACACCTTAGAACCATCATGGCATCTGATGTGGCTTTTTAAACCAGACAAATGTTTTGAAAAGACACCCACTGAGATTGCATATCCAATTTGGACCACCAAGAGCTGCATATAAGTTCTGATTTTTGTGGATCTTAAAATGTCTTTTGAGGTCTCCATTATTATACACACACACAGAGTAGGGGTGGAAATGAGTGGATAATAGAAATTTTAAGAAAATAGAAAATTTCCCGAGAGAAAAGCAATGTAAATTCTTTCACTTTTTTTGTATGAAGAAGTGTAATGCACTGTTGGTCATATAAAACATCAAAATAGAAAAAAAAAAAAAGAAGTTTTACAACAAATATTATTGATCGATAGAAATGAAACTTGAGAAAGAAACAGTACAGATGGTTAATTAAAATGAAATGCTCTAATCTCAACTGACCTCGTAAAAATTATGAAATTTCCTATTTGAATTTCGGCCAAATCAGAAGAAATATCAAAGACTCACCTGAAAGGGAAAAAAAATTAGTTAACTTATATTGTTTTGAAGATCAATCAAAGAAACAATGTGGAACTTTAGGATGAAGAGGTGGGGTGGGGAACAAGAGAAAGAAAATAAACCAAAAAGGAATTTTTAGTGAAGTTATTTTTTTCCATGGCAGAAAATTTTATCAAATTATTTATCAAAAGAATCTTTGTGCACTGAAGATGATACAAGTGTCCTTGGAAATGTGTACAGCAAATACATTGACAACTTTAGCATGGAAACATTCATTTCTGTTAGCCATAGATATTGTTATCTCAACAGAGAGAGAGATGAAATTATTGAGGAATCACTAGAAAAAGAAATCAATCAATAAAGGAATAATATATATATATATTGAATCTTCCACATGAGATTATGGCAAGGAAAGAAATTTGAAAAATAAAAAATATCAGAAATTTAATACTTAGATAATTACAACTTTAGATATAAGGCATGCAAAAAGAACCTTTCATTTTTTAAAAATGTATGTGCATGTGTGTGTGTGTGTGTGTGTGTAAATACATGTAACCTACTTGATATAAAGACATTTATTAATAAAGAAAATAATGTAACGTTACGTTTTTCTCTAACCATGATCTTTGTACTTGATTAATTTAGAAGAATATTAAATACATTTATGAAAAACTTTGAAGAAATGATTGTGTAACATTTAGTTCTTCACTGATTCAGTTTCTCTGCTCACATTCACCAATGTGGTTTCTTGAAATCAGATATTATTGCTGAAGGTTGAGCTTACCTGAGACACAGTTAGATAAGCTATGTATCTTTATCAAAATGATATTCATTAAAAAGCAGGGAATATATAAATATAAATAACATCAATATATTTCTAAATGTGTAAAATGTATTTGAACAATTAGGAAAGACAGTAGTTAATGTGAAAAAAGATAATAAAATCTTCTACACTAGGACAATAGCCAAACAGGTGAGATGAAGATTTTTTCTTAAAATATCTTTAAAATATGGAAAAAAGAAAGAAGAAAGGAAGTTTAAGCAATGATAAGAAAAAGAATGCATAAAATTTGCATATTAATTTAATTAGATTAAATTCCTAGGCAAATATATTTCAAAGCAAAAATTTGAAAAGAAAAATATGAATAGCTAATCAATTTAAATTAGTTTTAAGCCAGTGCCTGGCCCACAGAACAGAGTGTTGTGATTTTTAGCAATATTGATTTCATACATAAGCACCAGGCTTCAGACATTAGATGAAAGGAGGGTGGATTCTATAACATTCTTGTCTGTTTTAAAGGCATAAGCAACTTAAATGATGTGAAACGGCTCCAACCAGGAATTGAAAGATGGGAGCTTAACTTTTCAGTGCTTGACAATATTTATACAATTTTTCTGAAAACTGTTTTATTAGCTAGATATTGCAGAAAGTTTGTCTGAATGGACAATGCTGGAAGATGGCGCTGAGAAAAATGAAAGAAAGAAAGAAAGAAAGAAATGCAGAAAGAAGTAAAGAAAAAGTGAAGAAAACTACTGTTCTTTGGTGTGAGAAGAAAAAAGATGTGACTAGTTTTAAAGTGAGCTATACAAGACGTTTGCTGCATGGTGAAATAGAGGAAGCAAGCTGTAAAAAGCAGCAGATAAAATAATAATTTTAATAAGAAAAGACCTGGGGGCAATGATAGCTGAAAAAGTACTTTGGATATTAGCCACAAAGAATAAAGGTACTGATTTTTTTTACAGACTATTTTTGAAGTTTGCTATTTTCAATGAATACATAATTTCTTTCTTCAAACTTAAAAATAATATTATAAAATGGTATGGATTCATAAACCTTTTGGTGTCTTATAATAAATACATGCTCCTCCTAAACAACTGTCTTTGAGCAGAATATTACATTTCAATGGTGCTTTACAAATATCAAATAGTGGTAGAAATATTAGCTACAAATTTAAGTTGACTCCTTTCACCACTTGCAGCTCTAATGTTCAACTGCCATGGATTTCACAAACATCCTCAAAGCAATTAATGTCAGTCACAGTGATTCATCTCTGCTTTGTAGATTCACTGCTCACATACTGCAAGGGGGAGCAGGTGCAATGTTTCATAGCAGTTAAAATAAAAATTACCCCAGTCTGTTTATTTGATATCCTCTTAAAGCAAACTTTACACTCGCAGCTTTCTTTAGAAATACTTCATTAAGCAATTCCAGTTTTACAATTTTTTTCATTTCAAATTACATTATCTCACTATCCTGTCAATTAATGATTGGTAAGTGAGAAAAGTGTTACTGAACACTGGTTAAAGGGGCTTTTAACAATAAAAAGCCAGCTCAACTTTCTTCACTAAATAGTTGATATCTTAGAGAAGAAAGATTGTTTCCAATTCTAGCCTTATTTTGTTTAAATTTACATACAATTTCTGCTATTTGAAATATTCAATTTAAAACACTGCAATGAGAGTTAAAATTCAGAGGGGCTGGTGGCAGATGCAATCGTAAAAGATTGATTATAATTAACTTAATTTATTTTTATCCCTAAACTTGCTGCTATCGCATTTCAAATATTCCAAAAAGCTTTTAATCAATTCAAGAGGGTGAAAACTGCTAATTCTTCAACAAGTTCTAATTCTAGTTTCATTTATCTTACCTGAAGCTTTCTCTGCCCAACCCCATTTTTAATGTTTTGGTTGAGAATAAATTTGAAACTAATGTAAATACATTTGTGAAGTGAACATTACTACAAGTGTCCAGCAGCAAACAGGTTCATGGTGTTGTTTTGTTGTTTCATCTTGAAGCTAGTTAACATATTAATTGAAAAGAAAATGGCCATCTAATAAAAATGTAAATAAATCACACATGCTGTTCTTGCAGATTTGTAAGAAAATATAGATGTAAAATGCTTACTGTGGCCAAAAGATGAATGCAAATGAAAAGAACAACAATTAAATGGAATTAATACAAGATTTCCAAATACGTGATTAAAATACTTTCAATATGTAGAACAGATAAGATATTTTGATGCTGATTACTATTCAGAATAAAGAAGAGAAAGATATAAAGTTATGAATATAAGAGTTCTTCAGGAAACAGACAAAGATAAGGATCCATTATTTGGAATAAAGTTCTTTATTTTCCAATTTTTTTGTTTTATTTTGTTTGCGGTAGGAAACGTGTGTTTGAAAATTTTCCAATAAAATCTCAAATACAATTTGTTTTCCACTGGAGAACAAGAAAGAAAAGAAGAAAAAGAATACAGAAAATGCACACACAACCAATTTTTCAAACACTAACAATGCTATTGGTGGTTCCTTCAACATTTTATTAGTTTTGTCTACAATCAAAACTTCTTAGCTTTTAGATTCCTCTTGATTTTTACATATCTTCACAAAACATTCTCTGCAAATTCAAAATATTCCAAAACCAAAATATTCCAATCTGCAGTTTTTGTTTTATGCTTTTTTAACACTTTTCTTTTATGTCTTCCTTTCATGGACTGCATTTCCCTTTCTTTTAAAGAAATGGTTTAACAGTACAACATTAATGATATACATTCAACAGCAACAACTTTCAGTTCAAACAGAGCTTTTCCTGTTATTCAAAACTAAACAGATTAAAATTCTCAACTAACTTTTCATCACATGCACACATGTGCACACACACACACACATACATACACACACACACACACACACACACACACACACACACACACACACACACACATGCATTATTAGTAGCTGAAGTTTCTTGCCTCATAACTCTGAGTTACTCATTTCCAACTGTTCAAATGCTTGAGTGAACAATCAAATAGGTTAACTCCAGAGTTATGCAATGGAAAACTAACACTTATAATTCCAGAAGATACACTTAATTAAATATTCACACTCTAATTTAATTAGAAGTACTTTTACCTCGAATGTAAACACAAACATTAACCAATCGATATGCATGCATATAATTGATGCATCTAAACTCAACTACCGTGAGTCTGTTATTGCTTCAAGGTTAACCCTTTGCCTGTACAAAGTATTTTTATAAGTCTGTCCTAAACAGCTTTGCTTGTTTCAGACATTTTAGTCAGCCCTAGTTTCAAACGTTCTGAGTAATATAAAGCTTTCCTTTCCTAAGTGCAAAGCTACTCTGGTAGCTGAAAAAAAAAATGAGAATGTGTATCAATCACATGTGATGCACAGGACAGGCAAAAGGGTTAAGCAGAAAGTACGGCAATATTTTATGTAATGTTTCACCAGTCTGAGTTTGAACTCACCTAAACTTGACTGCTGTCTTTCATGGTGGTGGTGGTGGTGGTGGTGGTGGTGGTGGTGGAGGTGAGTCAACGCAAATAACTGCCTGTAAGAAAATACTGGGAGCTAACTAAGTTCTTTCTGCACCTTCTGATACAAAAAAATTGATTTTGTGCCCGGTGAAATGAAATCAATATCTATATTGAAGTGACTAATGGTTGTGTAATTACATTTGTATCATACTGAATAAATACATATATATATATATATATATATATATATATATATATATATAGATAGATAGATAGATAGATAGATAGATAGATAGATAGATAGATACACGCATACATGTGTGTGCAATTACATAGTGTATGTATATGTATATATACACGCATTATATAATATATATATATATATATATATATATATATATATATACACACACACACACACATACATATATGTATGAGTAATTACATGGTGTATGTACATGTACACATACACACACACACACACACACAAATATAAAACATATGCATTGCATCCTTCTGAATATAACACAACCGAAGCTATTTCTGCTAGCCATAACAGTACTTTAATATATCATTTCTGCATATATTTAGATACTGTTTCTTACTAATCATTGAATACATCCAGAAAAGACTTGTCCTAGTTTCACTAATGAACTGTAATAACAGAGAAGCCACAAAGCCATCCAGTCACCACTAAATCTCTAAATATATCTTTAAACTTATTTCGGTAGAATGTTTCCTGTAACCTGAGATTACAGTGGAGAGAATCACCTTCACCATTTTCATGTTGGCAGGAGTGGGATTGAAGTACAGCATGTCATGTTGCTTTTCATTTTGATCCAGTGTTAACCCATTTGGAAAACCTAATGTTCTCAAGATCTAACTTAACAACCTCTTTGCATGTCTTCTCTCATCTTTTTCTGTAATTGCTGCTGGCCATCATCAGTTTGCTCCACCGTTTTCTCTATTCCCAACGGACGTCATCCATTTGCACTACATTTCTATATCTGTACAATTCTCTCTCTTCTACCCACAAGGGTAAATGCTTTAATGTCTTTTACTGCCCAATCCGCATTCCACTCTCATCCTTTCTCTCTTGCCTCCACAGATCTCTAACTCATGACCACGGCCCACTATCATGTAGCACCTTGTAATACAAACCCTTTTCCTCTTGAATAGAGGGAGAGAAAGAGAGAGGTTCTCTGAACTTTTAATCCCTTCTCCTTTATTGCCCTGGCTGCCAAACTTCTGCTAGAATTTTCATCGGTACTAAATGTATGTTGCCTGTGTAATAGAAATCATCATCATCGTCAATTAACATCTCTTTGCCATGCAGGCATGGGTTGGGCAGTTTGACAGGATCTGTTGAGTCACAGGGCTGCTTCATGTCCCATGTCAGATTTGACATGGTTTGTATAGTTGGATGCCCTTCGTTTCACAGTGAGTACTGGGTGCCTTTTTTCATGCCACCCGCATTAGTGGGGTGGCCAAGTAACTTGAAAGACAAGAAAAGGAAAAGAGAAAAGGGGGAAAAGGAAAAGAGAAAAGGGGGAAAAGGAAAAGTCCTCTTGGCCAAGTGGGAGGAAGGGAGTAGTTGGAAGAGTGGAGCTGTGGCTTTCTGCCAGGGGCAGGCAGAGGTGACTTGCTATAGAGAAGATACATGGCTACCCAGCATTCTGAAACAGTTCTAGTGAACAATGTGGGTTTTATTCCACAGGTTATTATTTATTCCTATAGATTAGAAACAGTTTAAGTTCTAGACAGTTGTTACTCTGCCAGAGATGTGTTTTGTGAACCAATATTTTGTACAGTTCAAAACACTAAGTTCTCATAGTTTTTTGTTGTTGATGTTGTTGTTGTTTTTTTTTTCAATGTAACGGTCAAAGCCACCTTCCATATGTTTTTACAAGTTCATGTTTTGTTACTAACTTTGGCTGTTTTCATGTTGACCATAATACTTTTTATTAGTCAATTCTTCCAAGTTTGGACATTTTTCTGTAGTTCTTTTGATCGATTATTCAATGAGAACCAAATCATAGGAATATACAATGTGATATCAACCGCTGCCACCACCACCACTACACATACACACACCCAAACTAATATTATAACTTAAAAACTTTTGTCATGCTCCCAAGCCAGTCCAACACCAGACTATGTATTATCAATCAACATTTGCACTTACAATAATAGAAACTCCTGCTATTCTAGAAATTTCTCTTGCTACTGATCTATGACACTTTATACAACGATTCTGTATATCATCTATGAAACCTAAGAATATCAGGTTAACACTTATAAAGCTTTGTATTCTAAAGAAAAAAAAAGCATTAATGTTTTTTTTCTATTTTGTTGTCCTGATGTCCAGTATCTACAATAGAATATTAACATATACTGAAACGAAATGATTATATATATATATATATATATATATATATATATATATATATATATATATATATATGTATGTATGTATGTGTGTATGTATATGTAATATTATTTTGATTGAGTCAGTCTCTTCCTACTCTGAGTTTTACCAATGGGTATACTGGCTCTTCAGGCAAGTTTTAACTGTGCGTCCAAAGGCAACATGCAGACTAGCAAGAGACTGACTCAACCAAAATAAAATATTATTAATCTCTAGTATGGTACCAAGTACTTTCTCTTCTGACAATCAACACTTAATGTGTTTGTGTGGGGGTGTTATGTGCACACACACACACACACACACACACACCAGTATTGGTGCCATATAAAAAGTACCTAATACACTCTGTGAAGTGGTTGGCATTAGGAAGAGCACCCAGCTGTAGAGGCCAAGTCAAAACAGACTATGGAACCTGGTGTAGCCCCTGGCCTTGCCAGCTGCGCCAAGACACCCAGCACATGTCGACATGGAAAACAGACATTAAATGATGATGATGATGATACATACATGTACATACATATATGACAGTAGAAAAGTTGATTTCTTCCTTCTACGTATTTCTCATTATATGAATTTTATATATATATATTTTTGAGACAAAATATTTGAACTGCAAATAAAGAGTAGATTATAGTGCAAAAACAACCTGTAAGAAAAGAAAAATAATCTGTTTGTCCCTTTTTAAAAACTAAAGAAAAAAATACAAATTGATTATGGAACAAATAAAGAGCAGGAATATTTTAATCTATCCCCAAATCCATTTAAAAAAAACAAAAAGACTTTCAAATTGTTCAGTACTCAAAATAGTAGACCATAAACCATGTCTTTCAGTGGTGGTGGTGGGGGTTTAGAAGATTGTAAAAGAAAGAACAAGAAATGACTTTATTTGCAAAAGAAACTGTGCAGTGATTCGTAAACAAAAATAACATACTGCTCCATGAAAATAAATCCTATCACATCTGGAAAAAAACAAAATATGAATAAAAAAGCTTTCAAACTCATAATTATTTTTGGCACAATTTTTTTTCTTCTTCCAAACTGTCAATTTGGAATTTGAAATGGTGCCTATTCATGTCAATGAAGAAATTCTAACTGAAAGAATTTAAATGAAAGCATGTAAATAAAAGAACATGAAAAATGTGGAAATTAGAATCATTTGCATTTATTTCAACAACATCAACATGTGTTTGATCCTTGGCAGTAAAAAAACATAAATAAATAACTGAAAAGTAAAAAAGAAAAGAAAAATATTAAAGAAAAAAAAAACTACCTTTGTCTTCTTGCTAAGAAAAGAAGTAAAAGAAAAAATACTTAAAGAATCTAAAATTAAATGGTTAAATTTTTGTTCTGCCATAAAAGAAAATATCTCCCTTCCCCACCACCAGCTTTACCAAACTTATTCTGCTGTTGCCTCCTTATTAACAACTTTCAAACCTTTCATTCTGCCCTCCTCCCTGCCCCACCTTTTAATTAAAGGTTTTAAAGAGTAAACCCACACTCTAACATTTGCCTAATTCCTATCTCTGTTCTTGTAATGAATGTTCCGAATAACTGTATCTAGCCTGAAGGGAACAGAATCTTTGCTGGAGGAAATACAAGTTTTCCTCAATCAATGGATGTTGTTTTTAATTTATACAAAATCCAAGAAAGGATTTTCACATCAATGCTAAGCTTTAAACTCTATTAATTGCAACACAAAATATTAAAAACGATAAGAAAAAAAAAGAAAACAAGAGAAGAGTAAATCTATCCAAATTTATAGATTTCAATGGGAAATAATTTTAAAAGGTTCTATTTTTTAAAAATTTATTTTAAATCTTTAAAATATAGACAGGCTGAACTGGATTTAAAGAATGTTAAAAGCATTTCCAAACATTTTGAAAATATAAAACTGATAACTTCCTTAAAGAAATAAAGAAAATGATAAAGTAAATAACAATATAAGAATATTCTTCACGTTTATATACTTATTGAACAACTTCCAAATTTGCTTCAACTAAATTATCAATAAAAAACACACAAAACAAACAATATTCATCAATTTCTATAGAGTTATTTAAATATATTTCTTAAAAACCATCTTCTGTTGAACACAGTGAAATGAATGCAAGTTGGTTATTATTATTATTATTATTATTATTATTATTTACATTTCATTGCAGCAGTATATTCTAATAGACTTGAACCTGTAACCTGTTTCTAAATTCCAGTTAAATGCATCACTTATTGGTTTTTGGAATCAGATGCAAATATTTTAACTTACCATTTTAATTATGAAATACATCCATTAATCTGTTAGTTAATTTAGTGTAGATTAATATTAATACAGCAACTGTAAAATGATTGGCAAATGAGCAAAAAGAAAGCATAGTATTGTCCAGTCTTGCCAGGATTATTCAACCACTCTAGTGTTGGTGCCACAAAAGAAAATATACCTAAAACACTGTGTAAAGTGGTTGGTAATAGAAAAGTCATCCACTCATGGAAACCATGCCAAATGACACACAAACACACACATAAATACTAGTCCTATGAGAGAAAGCACCTCCAAATAAGAAATGACTTGGACCATAACGACCAGGCCAAAATGGGCAGTGGACGGAAGCATGAATTGTTTTTTTTGGTGGGGGGAGGGGGAAATTACATCAACCCGAGTACCCAACTGATACTTATTTTATCAGCAGAATTGAACTCAGGACATAAAGAAAGACAAAATGCTAGTAAGCATTTTGTCCAGCATGCTAATGATTCTGCCAGCTCACAACATTAATGAGGATGATAATGATGACTATTATCAATAAACAGAAGAGAAAACTCTGGCTATTGTTAATTTACTCACGTTTACAAAGAAAGTTAAGTATTTAAGGTAATGGGCCGAAGGTCAATTGTTTGAATTTTACATTAGACATTACGTCCTGTTTTCTCGATTCTACTTAATTTAAATCAAAAACTCTTGTTCTCTAGTGTAGTGGCCAAGGTCACCTTGTTTGCCTTTACTGCAATCACAAACTAAACCTTCAAGTTTACTAAAACAGCCCAAACAGAAATTAACTGAAACAAGTCTTGGTGACATATCAAACATTACACATTGAATCTCAAACAGAAACTGATACCTTTGTAACAAACTACCACACTAACTTTCCCCTTTTTGATAGTCCCACATAATTTCAGACCAAACTGAAGTTGGACATATCTGATTAAATGGGTGCTAAAGGTACTCTCACCTGTGTGTAATTTGGCTGCCTGTGTGCCATGATGTTGCTTCAGTAGAGTTGCCCGATGTTCCTTAACTGTGTACTAATAATGGTAAGGTCAGTGCTAAAAAAAATGCTCAATGTAGTGAGCGAAATAATTTGAATCAACTAAAATTAGAATATGGACAATACAGAGGAGAGAGAAGGAATCTAATCTTCATAGTGCAATTACATTAATGAACAGGTTTTTATTAGACCTCTCCATCAAAGTACAGTCTTTACTAGAATAATATGTGTGTGTGTGCATGCATGCATGTCTGTTATATTATGAATAAACACTGAATGGTTTGCTATCTTGAAATAAGGAACATTTCAAACAAATAAGTTTCTGCACTCAAACTGCTAGAAATAGCAACCAAATCTCTCTCAATTCACACTACAGTGAATAAAATCACTCACAAATTACTCATACTTTATATTCTACTTGCTGAAAATAGCAACCAAATTTCCTTCAAATCAAACCGTACCATCTTACAAAAAAGAGAAGGAAGCTATATTGGATGATGTAAATCCAACATCCATTCTGAAAGTAGAGAAATGGCCCTGATTAAATCTTTAGTTATATGTCTCTGCTCAGTCAGACCTGACCTAGGGTTAAATAACAACAACCACAATAACTACAACTACTAAAAAAAAAAAACTTCTGTAAATTGATGGGAATATTGCCGTATGTGATGTAAAGTTATGTGAGATTGAGAAATCAGATATAGAAATATTTTTAAAAGAAACAATTTTTAAAAAAACAAACAAACAGTAAACTTAATATGGTGTTCTTCAGTTAAATGAACTTAAAGAAAGTCTTATTTTGAACATTAACTAACAACTATAAACAATGGTTAAAAATAATTTAGCTTTTTTTTTATAAAAGAAATTGTTAAAATCAATACAGATTTTATTATAAAAGAAGAATTATTTCTTTTCAGATTGGTAGTTTTTACATTTTTTTCCACATTTATAAGCAGATCAAGATAAGTGAATCCATATTTTCCTCATAAATTGTTTCCTTTTGTGTCTGATCATGTGATTGGGACCAAACAAACTAATAAATGCAAGTATCTATTCTTAAAGAAATATCTTAACATTAATAGTTATTCTCTCAAGTTATAAATCTTTGAAACAGTTTTGTTTTATGAGATTTTTTTTTCAATTAATTTTGATATTTACACGTACCTTTCTCTATATTTATATACCAGAATGTGTTAGGTGGCTGTAAACTATGACTTACATTTATCTGTTCTAATGTAAAACACCAAAAAAAAAAAAAAAAATGGAACTGTTGGTTCCAATAAGTGTTCTACTTGATCGGATCAATGGAACAGCCTGCTTATAAAATTAACATGCAAGTAGCTGAGCACTCCACAGACATGTGTACTTTCAATGTAGTTCTCAAGGAGATTCAGCATGACACAGAATGTTACACAGCTGGCCCTGTGAAAGATAGGTACAACCTATTTTTGCCGGCTCAGCGGACAAAAGCAATGTGAAATAAAGTGTCTTGCTCAAGGACACAATGTGCCACTGGAAGTTGAACTCATGACTTTACAAATTATGAGCAGAATACCCCAAGCACTAAGCCATGTGCCTTCACTAAGTGAATTACCAAATTATAAACGGATATTCATATTGCTTTTTTCAGAAAAGTGGGACAGGAAAAATTATTTCAGCTTACTGTAAATGTGGGATTATTTAGAAGAGGGAAAAAGCTGTTGTGGCATCTTCTCTTTTCTAGGACCCTTAAAAATTGAGCAGTTCCAACCAAAGTGTTACTTGAAATCTAGATTGATAGACAAATAAGTAAATGCAAAATTCTTCTTCCTCCTTCTGACACACAGAGGATCTTTAAATCATCATCATCATCATCATCATCGTTTAACGTCCGCTTTCCATGCTAGCATGGGTTGGACGATTTGACTGAGGACTGGTGAAACCGGATGGCAACACCAGGCTCCAATCTAAATTTGGCAGAGTTTCTACAGCTGGATGCCCTTCCTAACGCCAACCACTCAGAGAGTGTAGTAGGTGCTTTTACGTGTCACCTGCACGAAGGCCAGTCAGGCGATACTGGCAACGGCCACGCTCGAAATGGTGTCTTTTATGTGCCACCCGCACAAGCCAGTCCAGGGGCACTGGCAACGATCTCGCTCGAAAATCCTACGGAAGCCAGTCAGGCGGTACTGGCAACGGCCACGCTCAAAATGGTGCATCTTATGTGCCACCCGCACAAGAGCCAGTCCAGGGGCACTGGCAACGATCTCACTTGGCTTGCCGGGTCTTCTCACGCACAGCACATTTCCAAAGGTCTCGGTCAGTAGTCATCGCCTCGGTGAGGCCCAATGTACGAAGGTCTTGCCTCACCACCTCAGCCCAGGTCTTCCTGGGCCTACCTCTTCCACGGGTTTCCTCAACTGTTAGGGTGTGGCACTTTTTCAGGCAGCTATCCTCATCCATTCTCACCACATGTCCATACCAGCACAATCGTCTCTCTTGCACACCACAACTGATGCTTCTAATGTTCAGCTTTTCTCTCAAGATACTTACACTTTGACAGGTATTCACATTGACATTACACATCCAACGGAGCATATTGGCTTCATTCCTTGCGAGCTTACGTATGTCCTCAGCAGTTACAGCCCATGTTTCACTGCCATGTAGCATGGCTGTTCGTACACATGCGTCATACAGTCTGCCTTTTACTCTGAGTGAGAGTCCCTTTGTCACCAGCAGGGGTAAGAGCTCTCTAAACTTTGCCCAGGCTAGAGTTTACTAAATACTTAATCGAGTACTAAATACTTAATCAAGAGAGAAGGGCTTCCTGAAAGTACCTTTGACCTTTTATGGGGCCTCCAAGACTGGTTGAAGGGGGAGAGGGAAGGAGGTCTCCTCAAACTAGAGATCTGGCTTACAACAAAGTATGGACTTTGTTGGAGATACCTAAGGACCAGGTGGTGGTGTTCAACTGAGCAGCAAATTAAGTCTAGTCATCCAAATGGTAGGATTTGAACCCAGAACACAAAGAGCCAGAATCAACACCACAGGGTATCCAATCTGATATTCTGATGATTCTAGGACTGGTACTTTATTTACTGAAACTGGGAGAATAAAAGGGAGGAGCTGTGAGCAGCAGGGTTTGAACTCAAAACACAAGAAGCTGGAATAAATACAGTTTGACTCTGCCAGTTCACCATATACCACCAAATTTACTGTCAACATCATCATTATTATTATTATTATCATCATATATGTTATCTGTCTCCTCACAGTGAGAAATTAACTGTAATTCCAACTGAATTTATCTTCTAGAGAATACAAAAAGCATATTTAGGAGAAAAAAAAAGATAAATCAGTGACAAAGGAATGTTATCTGTTTTTTTTTTTTTATATATTCTTATCACACGTTTTTTTATTATATTTGCTTATTTATTTTTTCCAAACAATAAAATTGGAAATCTCTTTGAGATAAAGCTGTTGAAAATTGTAATTAAAGAAGTGGCCCTTCTTTCGAATGACAATACAAATTTTTAAAAAAGTCAACAATGTACACAAGTGATGTTGTTGTTTATCCATTTTCTTTTTTTTTTTTTTTTTAGTTAATCAAAAACTATTTAATTAGATAAAATTGAACTCAGATTCAGAAAGTAGCAGAAATATTCAGAAATCTACAGAATTTTTTTTTGTTTTTTTTTTTTGTTGGAAACAAGGTCAAGTTTATCTGGAGTCAATTGACAAGTGAGGAGACTATTGATGTGCCTCTTCTATATTGGATTTATTCAATTATGAGGTTTGATGATAAAAGCCAAAACATGGCCGGGGGTGGACACATACTCAAAATATAGCTACCATAAATGTCAGCATATAAGATTACCTTTTAACTTTAAATATCACACAACTGTCAACCCCCTAGTATACACCTGGTATTAAATGTAAATCTGATGAGTTAACATGGATGATAGTTGACAGTAGGCCACTGCCCGCCATAGCAATTACCAATACATAGACCCTGTTGTCTTATATGCCGACAATTCCAGGACATACCTTAGCCCAAACAAATGTAATGCTTATCTATTCACATTGTTTTAAATTAATCATCATTAGCTTGTAGCCTCAAAATTTCGATGATGTGATTGCTTATTTTTGGAATGCCATTGTAGGGTGGGTGAGAGAAGCCAGATTTGGCTAGTTCAAACATAAAGGCAATAGAATACTGGGGTCAGGTATAGCCAATTTAAATGTTAAAGCATTAAAGCATCCAAAGTCTTGCCTTAGAATATTTGCCTATTCCATTTCTCCTGTAATTTATTATTTCCAATAGTATCATTAAGTGGATTCAGGATATCTTTCCACATCAGACAAAATATTTTATGGTATTACAGGGTTTTAGGTTCTAAATTCTAATCCTGGCAAAGTCAGTTGATTTAGATGTCTAAATCCCTCTCCAAAAATGTGTAGACTTATGCTACTATCAGAAATCAATAAGTGCTGGTAATATAATCAATAATATATATACTGGTATAAGTGAAATATATGAATTTTAACCAAGAACTAATACTCAAATCACTCGAGTTTAACTGTTACTCTCAAGAACACTGTGTAGCCATTGATTTCCAATTAAAGGAAATATTAATCTTTTTAATTTCAACAGGTTTAAAGGGACTGCAATGTCTCTGGGTATAGCCTCTTCCACTAGACACAATCAAGTACATGAAGCATACTAGCATTGGTTATTTGAACAGAGACCATGGAATAACCTATCAATTGATCGTATATACAAACTTGGATTAGCAAGTGTTAAATCATTTCAGTCTGGCACTTTACTGTTGGCCATTATTAACAATTTAAAATTATCTTCTTGTAATTCTTAACAGTTTTCATAAAATTACATTATTCAATTTTTCACTTAATTTCTTTCCATGTTAGAAATATTTCCACATGCTGCAGATAAAAACCAAATGAAAAATGCAGAAAATTAACAACACTTTAACTTGACTTTGAAAAGTAAAAGAAAATTCTAATGAAATACAATAAAACTATTTCACCATTACTTGGTAATTGCTTGTACGGTATATTAGTATATTACTGTGGAAATAAAGAGAATAAATAAATACATTTTACTATGTGGTGTGAAATTTCACCATGTAATATATCTATGTCTAGTAGAAAATAGCCAAAAGCAACAAATAGCTTTTAGCAATATTTACATAAAGGAGATAGTAATTTTTTAAAGCAGCTTATAAGAATTTTTTTTTTCTATTTATGATGATGATGAAGGTGATGGCAATGGTATACTCCTACCATCTATACAAGCAATATCTATTACATGTCTGTCATATATATGTAGAATATTCCATGTTTTGTTACAAAATGAATGCATAATTTCTTTTTTTTTCTCTTTTTGACTTTCATTAAAATACACGACCTATCAGGTACAGTACAAACACTCCCCCAACAAAAAAGGGGGAGGAAGAGGAGGAGGAATAATCAAACATCTTCATTATGTTTGTCAAAGAATATCTTTATTCTGATATATTCTATCGGAAATTAAGCAAGTTTTATATTGAAGTAACAAGAAAAGCAAATTCAATTTGCACAAAAAAAAAACCTGAGAGGAGAAGACTCTAACCTACTTCAATATGTTCATCTAATGAGCAGCTGAACTGCTTTCAGGTATGAAAAGATATTACATCTGTGTGACTCACCTCAAGTCACTAGTTAACTCAATAAAATCACTTTCTCCAACATCACCACCATCACAAACACACATGCATACTTGTTATATACATTCATACATATACAGACATATACATACAATATAACACGTATAAGCATGCATATGTATATCTATACACACATAAATACACACGCAAATATATACACACACATAAATACACACGCAAATATATACACACACGCAAATATATACACACACATAAACATACTAACACGTAATATTAGAACAACATGTTATTACACTTATCATTCAAATTATTATTGAATCTAAAGTTTTTCCCTTTCAAATTTACATCCATTTGTTTTTCTTTTTCCATATTTTTGTTTACATTCAACCAATTGTTATACAATCACTCATCCATGACATAGAAGGAAACCTGCTTTTTGTCACACAGGCAAATTAGTGCAAGCTGGAACATAACATAATAGCTATAGTCAGATTTGAATATATGAACTTGTAGTCATTAGTCCAACATGTCAACTCCACAGGTATTGTCTCTATATAAAATGATTTCTTTAACCCTTCAGCATTCAGATTATTCCATCAAATGTAACCCTAATTTATTCACATTGTTTTGAGTTAATCTGGAATTATCTTGTAGTTCTCAGATTTCAATGATGTAACTGTTTGCTTTTTGGAATGTCATTGTGGGATTGGCACAAGAGGCTGGATCTAGCCAGTTTGAACATAAAACAAGTAGAATATTTGGGCCTGATATAGTCTGTTTAAATGCTAAGGAGTTAAACAAATGTTTTTCACTACAGCTAATTAATAACATGAAGAAATAGAGATTAATGACATTAGTGCATAGCCATCAGTCAGACATGAAGCGGATTTGGTAGTAAGTGTTCTTTTAGGTCCTTATGTAATCATGGGCAGACACAGATACCGCCCCAGCCCTGCCACCCTTGACCCAGTAGAATATTGAGAAAGTCGCAAGTGGAGGGAGGCGGAAGGGAGTGTATCAGCAGTCAGATGGCACTCACTGACAGCTGAGAAGGCTGGAGGAGCAGAAATTGAAGAGTCTCTGACACAAGGTGAAGGCATGGCTGTGTGGCAAGAAGCTTGCTTCCAAACATGGTTTTGGGTTCAGGCCTACTGCATGGCACCCTGAACAAGGGTCTTCTACTTAACTTCAGATTAACCAAAGCCTTGTGAGTGAATTTGGTAGACAGAAACAGAAAGAAGTCTGTCATGTGTGTGTGTGTGTGTGTGTGTGTGTGTGTGTGTGTGTGTGTGTATTTTTGTGTCTGTGCTCCCCACCTCCACCACTGCTTGGCAACCAGTGTTAGTGCATTTACATCCCTGTAACTAAGTGGTTCAGCAAAAGAGATCAATAGAATAAGTACAAGGCTTAAAATGAATAAGTTCTGGGGTCAATCTGTTCAACTAAAAATTCTACAAGGCAGAATAAAGATAAAAAGGAATTCAGGAATTGAACTTGTGGCTTTATTATTGAGACTAATACTCTAACCAGTAGACCATGTCTTCATTACACTAGTAAACACATAGTTTTGTATTTAGCTAAACTGTGTCTCTGATTTAAGTTTAAACTTGCTGAGACAGATATTTACCATTCATCCTTCCAGGATCAATCAAATAATTTTGCTTTTAAAGAACTCCTCAAAATTCTATTTTCAAAATGTTTTGCTTCAAAAATTATTCTTTTGTCTAATCAAAAGAAATCAATATGATTGATAATACAACCTAATTAATAAATTGGAATCCATCAAATGAATTTACTTTGCACTAAAATTATATTTTGTAATTGTTGTTGTTCGTTAGCCAAGGCAGGTCTAACTGAACAGATAGACCTATGACTAACTGCTTTTCACCTGTGACTCCTCAACTTCCAGTTCAAGAACAGTGTATTAAGGACAACATTGTTTAATGTGTTTTTCCTTTAAGACAATAGAATGTGCTTTGAGGGAAATTTGGCTGCTGCTGCTCTAAAATGTTGGGCAACTACACAGAACTTTGTCTATGTTAGAATATAATTTTCCTTTATACTAATGAACACATTATCTTTTACTTGTTTCGGTCATTGGGCTGCTGCCAGGCTGGGGCAGCACTTTGAAGGGTTTTAGTCAAACAAATCAAACCTTGTACTTGTGTTTTCTGTTTGTTTCTTTTTTTAAGTTTTGTACTTGTTCTATTGATAACTTTTGCCAAACTGCTAAGTTATGGAGATGAAAACAAACCAGCATCAGTTGTCAAATGGTTGTAGGGTGACAAACACAGACATGAAAACACACACACACACACACACACACACACACACACACACACACACACACACACACACACACACACACACACACAAAAGACAGCCTGCCATGCAATTTTTGTCTACCAAATTCACTCCCAAGGCATTGGTCAGCTGGGTGCTATAGTAGAAGACATTTGTCCAAGGTACTGTGCTGTGAGACCAAACCTGAAGCCATGTGTCTGCAGAGTGAGCTTCTTAATCACCCAACCATGTCTAAATCAATCATTTGTGTATGTGTGTTTTGTGTCCTGTGTTGCATTGTTAGTTATGTATGAGTTTGGGGGTTTGCATGAGGGGTACAAAGTTTGGCAGATTAGATAAGGAGTGTGCCAACTATGGAGGTATCTAATCTCAGCAATTAGCATCAGATGTAAATGAAATGATGTTTAAAATTGGAAAAGTGAGCTTACAAAAATGAAGGGCAGGTGAATAAAACAAACGTTCTGAAAACTGTAAAAACCCTTATTGTTGAGACACATAAAACATTTATATTTTCTAGCAGCAGGAATTGTCTACTCTCTGAGATAATACATTTTCTGAATGCTTATAATGAGATAGCAATCATTAGTTATCCATCATTGTTCTCTGAAGAAAATAATATATTTCAATCCATGTTTTGAATCCAATTAAAAAGCTTTAATTAGGAAGATAATTTTATCTTCGTGCAAATGAATAATTGGATCATGTGCTTCCCCATCACCCCCAATCACTCAATGTGAAGTTATTAATGACTGCAACAACTATACAAAGCAAGTAATAGACCCTGCCTAATATCTAAAAGCAATTCTTAAAACTGCATTTGATCTCTGTCAAATGGGAGCTATCTTTTACTTGTTTCAGTCACTGGAATGTGGCCATGCTAGGGCATCACCTTGAAGGGGTTTAGTCAAACAGATCAACCCCAGCACTTCTTTTTTAAGTCTGATGTTTATTCTATCAGTCTATTCCTTTCCTCCAGCCCCCTAAGTTACAGGGACAAACAAATCAATACCAGTTGTCAAGCAGTGGTGATGGGGTGAGGAAACAAAGACAAGAACAAGGACACACATGGATATATGACTGGCTTTCACACACTTTCTGTCTACCAAATTCACACACAAGGCATTGGTTGGCTTGGGCCTATAGCAGAAGACACTTGCCCAAGGTGCTACATAACAGGACTGAACTGGAAATCACATGGTTACAAACTGAGTTTATTAACACAGACACACACACACACACAGCTTATTAGAGAATTTTCTTAAATAACGACATTATTCACAACATTAAAATTCAAACCCAAACTAGAAATATATGCTAAATATATTTTAAATAGTTTTGAAAACTCATTCAATTTTAGAATATAGATTTTACAGGAATTTTGCAGTATTTCTGAAATTGCCTCCACTCTAATCATTGAACATTTTCTTCATTAGCGTTTCTCTTATTTTGCTTCTCTTTTTAGTATTTATCAAATTTCTTCCCTAAAAAAAAGAATAGTTCAATAAAAATCAATCTAATCTATTGAACATAAATTTCAACTGGGGATTATTTTTTTTTTTAATATGGTACCAGTGACTGAAAATATTCTAAATATATTTTGCTGATAATAATGGTTGCTAATTCAAGAACAGGGCCAAGAATTTTGAGGCAAGAGTTGAGGCTAATCAATTACACTGACCCCAATATTTGACTGGTACTTATTCTGTCAATTATGTAAAAATATGCATTTTATTTATAGTTCTACTGTTTCTGCCAATACACCTCCTGAAATGTAAAATAGAATGACTGAGGGAAAAAAATTATCCAAAGACACCTTCTGCATAAAAAAAAAATTATAGTTAAGTGGAACCTAACCTGCTTAATGTATTCAGCCAAATAATGTCTTAATTTAAATTATACTTTAGTGATAAGAAAACTAATTATTAGCTTCAATAATTAAAGGGCAAGAAACTCTTAAATCTGAATTAATTAAAAATTAAATGGAAGTATGAAAATATGATAATTAAATACCAGATAGAAATTAAATGAGTATTTATTTAAATCTAACATATTAGTGCAGCTCAGGTTGAGAAATTAACCCTTTAGCATTTAAAATGGCCATATCTGGCCTAAATATTCTCACTATTTAATGTTCAGACTGGTCAGATCTGGCCTTTCACACTTCCCTTACAATGTCATTTTTAAAATATACAATCACATCATTGAAATCTCAAAGTTATGAGATGATACAAGATTAATTCAAAATAATCTTGTATCTTTTACTTGTTTCAGTCATTAGATTGTGGTCATACTGGGGCACTACCTTGAAGAATTTTTAGTTGAATGAATCAACCCCAGAAACACTCTTTGAAACCAAATGCTTATTCTCTATTGCAAAGCAGTGGTGGGGAACACACACACACACACACACACACACACACACACACACACATACACACACACACACACACACACATACATACACGCACATATACAGGCTCCTTACAGTTTCTGTCTCTCAAATCCACTCATATGGCTTTGGTTGGCATGAGGTTATAGTCAAAAATACTTGTTTAAGGTGGCATGCAGTGATACTGAACCTGGAACCAATGTGGTCAGGAAGCAAGCTTCTTAACACAATACCTCACAACCAGGCTGTGGATAAATAAGTATTGCAATTGATAGAGTAATCTGAATATTAAAGGGTCAAAATCTAAATTAACTCCCATGGGATTTAAATGGTATCTCAATATTTCTGGAAGTAGGATCCAATTTAATGATACAGAATTGGTGAATACTGACACAACTGTATGTTAAAATTTGACTTCATCATATATATATATATATATTTAGAAATATTTTAATATTCATGCAACATGGTATCGTCTTACTTGTTTTTGTGTAGATAACAATATATCTCATTTGGTTATTAACTATCTATAGCAATGAATAATATTCAAAGATGAAGCCAAAGAAATTTGAACAGCTACAATGTATTCAGAAAAAAGAAAAATATAGGAAAGACCAGCTAGTAATTAAAACTATCAGGTTTAACCAGCAAGAAGTAGAGATTATTAAGAGAGATTAGGGATATGAATTTGGTAAAAAATACTATGAACTCTTGTGGAAGAGAGCCAAAGTGAAACTAGAAAAAAAGGTAAAAGTTAGAATTGGCATAAGAATTGGTCAAATATTAGAGAATATAGAAAGCAGAAAGCTAAATCTATCCAGCCATGTCTGTATAAAAAATGGTCATAAAAATATGAAGAGGTTGGAGGGGAATAACAAGTTTTATCAATTTGGCTTTCATCTAACTTTATAGTTTAAAAATTTATAATGCATTTTTGTCCCACTAACTTTCAGCTATCTCTTTATCTGTTCAACCATTTAGCAGAAATATTACTCTAAGTTTCTCTTTTATTTTTTTTTATTTTTTCTTCTGGAGTATTAACAGTACAAGCAACCTCTCTTAATAACATTAACATATTGTACACTAAATAAATAGCAAAATTTCCATGTAGAACTTCACTGCTGCAAATAATCAATAAGAAAGCAGTCTGTTTGAGATACTTATGAATATAAAACTCTTTGTTGTCATTATTGGCCAACCATTATCCTTGATCAGTAGCAGAAGAAATATGTCAGGAATAAGTATCTTCATTTATTTAATGCTAATTTATAACCAATTCTTTGGAGAATGTACTACAGATCGCATAATAGTCCCAAAAGAACTGTTACAACAACTTGTGAGAATGTTCGGGACAATCTTAAAGCAGTTTTAGAATTTACATTTTACATTTACATTTCACTAGTTTATTAACACGCCCGATTACTTAACTGAACACTGGGTCTTTGGATTTCCTTGACTCACATATATCCTTATTCTTTCTCCATTCCTTTATTCAAATTCAGAGATTTTTGTCAGCAATAATATGAAGGCAACACAAACCACAAGGAAGTACAACTGTATCAATTAGCTCTTTTTAAGTACATGTCAACAATGTAGCTTTTACGTAGTTGCTCACCATGCAAGAAATAGCAACCAAATCTCCTTCAGATTGCGCTCGATTTTCATAAAAATGGATACATTGGATAGTGTTGTTAAAAGTAAACTGCACATGAAAAAAGTTGGGACAAGCATAAGTGAAATACTTTTGATTAGAAGCATACTCAATCAACACCAACTTGTAGCTACACGACAACTAGTTCATAGCAAATGAAGCATCCATTCCAACCAAAAGATAAACTACAGCTGATGCAAGCCAATGAGGGGAATCCCTATGAAGTCAACTGACTTACTAGACATGACAGCAAAATTGCCCTCATATAACATTCTACTATCTCAGATAAAAGAGAACATTTTAGATAATGCATTCCCACATAACCCTAAAATGGCATGATGGCCACAACTGGAGTACCCTTGATCACAGATTCACTTCTTTTTCAGGATTTCACTCAGACTTAAACATCAAAACACCTTTAACTGTTAGATAATTTAGTCTCTCTCAATTTCTAAAGATAAATAATTTGGTAAATATCTTAGACATGTATCCTTGACATATGCCCTGTTTCTAAACTATGCACCTACTCCTAGTTTGTCCCATCTAAACTATCAAACAGAAAAACTGTTAAAAAGACTTCTGGAAATTAAATATCTAATGGAGATTGCCAATCTTTTACAATAAAAATTGCTGACCTTAGTTGAATTTTCATTAAATATCTTATAGTATTTATGATTAATTAGGAAGTGAAAAGTGATTACGTTTAAGAGGAAGTTTTGACAATATTCTTCTTTTCTCTTTTATTTCCATTTATTTCAGTCAATGGACTGTGGCCATGCTGGAACACTACATTGAAGGGTCAACCCCAGTACTTATTTTTTAAACCTGGTACTTATTCTATCAGTCCCTTTTGCCAAACTGCTAAAATTACAAGAAGATAAACCAACTCAACTGATGGTGGGGGACAAGCACATACACACGTACATGCACACACACATATGTGATGGGCTTCTTTCAGTTTCTGTCTACCATATCCACTCATAAGACTTTAGTCAACCCAAGACTATAGTAAGAGGTGCTTACATAAAGTGCCACACAGTGAGACTGAACCCGGAACCATACAATTGAGAAGTAGACTTCTTACCACACGGCCATGTCTGCACCTATATATGTACATAGTTTTCAAATAAAGGCTGGATTATTCCACAGAATATTTTCTGGTCTATTTATATGTTTTAGGAGATTAGTATGAGTTGTGTGCAATATCTTATCTGAAAAGCCATTATTATGAAATCTCACTATAATATTAAGAAGAAGCCATCATGAATGTTCCTTTTATCACTCTCTGAGGATCACAAAGAAGAAACTCAGAGTAAAGATGTAGGAAGTTCCAGCCTCCACTCACACACATACATATAGTAATTATATCTATGTTCTTTATCATCCAGAACATGAACGAATTCAGAAACTTGTTGACCACCCAACTGAATATGTCTACTTGGAAGACATTTTAACAATAACAGGACTTTGAAAATAAATTTTCCATGATTAATATTACTATTATTATTAAAGTTTACATCATAATATTATTATATTATATACGTATTATATATATATATATTATTGAACATAATATTATTATATTATATATGTATTATATATTCTTTATTTTCTGGGTTCAAACTCCACCACAGTCAACTTTTGCTGTCATCCTTTCATGGCAGATAAAATAAGTATCAGATAAACACTGGGGTTGATGTAATCGATGTACCCTCTTCCTTAAAATTGCTAGCCTTCAGCCAAAATTTGAAACCATTATTATATATTCTATTGTATATCCAAAATATCCAAAATTGTAGTGTATATCCAAAATTCCAAAACATGAAACCATTATTATATATTCTAGTGTATATCCAAAATATCCAAAATACCAAAATTTGAAACCATTATTATATATTCTAGTGTATATCCAAAATTCTAGTGTATATCCAGAATACCAAAATTTGAAACTATTATTATATATTTTAGTGTATATCCAAAATATCCAAAATTCTAGTCTATGTCCAAAATTCCAAAATTCCAAAATTTGAAATTATTATATATTCTAGTGTATATCCAGAATACCAAAATTTGAAACTATTATTATATATTTTAGTGTATATCCAAAATATCCAAAATTCTAGTCTATGTCCAAAATTCCAAAATTTGAAATTATTATATATTCTAGTGTATATGGTAGAGCAAGAGTTAAATTCCTAGAAAACTGATTTCTTCAGTCACTTATGATTCAGTTAACAGTCTTTGTAGCAATAATACTCATTAGAAAGACAGAAACGACAATCAATCAAATTCTTATCTACAAAGACTGGTGAATTAGCAGAACTAATAGGTACAGTAGCAGAACAATTGATTCCTGAGAAATACTGTCATATTTCAACATTGTCAGTCCAAATCCTAACAGAGTTGATTTCATCTTTCATCCCTTCCTTCATCTCTTCAGTATCAATAAAATATATAACAGTAATAGACCAGAGTGGAATCAATGAAATAACTACCTCCTACAAGTGGCCTTAGATCATCAACCTAAGAAATCCTCATTATCACTGCTAGAGTCAATATTATTATTAGTATTATTACACATCCCTTTCATGCATATGGGCTCTGTGTGATCATGTAATCAACACGGTTCTTCCCATAAATGTTGCACTAATGTGAAAAATAATTATCCTTATTATTGCCAACTCCTGCAGGGGTCAACTTAGCCTTTCAACCTTCTGAAGTGGGGTGGGACTGATAAAATAAACATTAGTGAAATGCAGAGTTGACTTAATCAACTGCCTCCATGAGCCCCACCCAAATATTTATGACTTTGTGCATCTGTTAGAAGCCAATTATTATTATTATTATTATTATTATTATTATTATTATTAAAGGCAGTGAGCTGTTACTGTGCCTGACAAAATGCTTAATGCCATTTCTTCTGGCTCTTTAAATTTTGAGTTCAAATACCATTGAGATCAACTTTGTCATTCATCTTTTCAAGGCTGATAAAAATAGTACTAGTTACGTATTGGGGTTAAAGTAATTGACTTCGACTTCCCCTTCCCCTCAAAACTGCTGGCCTTGTATCAAAATTATTATTATTATTATTATTATTATTATTATTATTTTGCTGAGTATGATGGAAAGTGTCAGCTGTCCGCAGCCAGCAGACTAAGGTGACACTTGTTTACTGGTCATGCTTCAAGAACTCTTTGAAGAATTCTTGCAGTTCCAAGCAATGCTGATTTTTTGTAGGTGTTCTACCTTCACACTTGCACCAATCTTTCTCAGCCATGTTGGTAGTTGAGTGCTGGTACTTCCAAGTGCACCAATTACTATAGGTATTATGTCTACTAATTATCATTATTGTTATTATTATTAAGGATGTGAATTGATAGAATCATTAAAGCATTGAAAAAATTTTTTGTAGTACATATTCTAGTTCTTTATGTTGTGAGTTCAAACCTTGCCACAGTTGATTTTGCCTTTCATCTTTCTGTTGGTTTTGTGCTTGAATTAGAAACAAATATGTTTTGTTCTTAACAGAGGCACAAGGCCTGAAATCTGGGGAAGGGGTTAGTCAGTAAGAGTGACCCCCAAAACTTGACTGGTACCTTATTGCCTCAACTCCAGAAGAATGGAAGAAAGAAGTGGTCATCAGCTTTTCAGTACCAACCAAATACTGAGGTTGATGGTATCAGCTAATTCCACTGATGTCAACTTTGCCTTTCATCCTATCGGGTCAATAAAAAGTAAGTACGAGTGAAGCATTGGGGGTTCAATGTAATCAACTAGCCTCCTCAAAAATTTCAGGCTTTGTGTCTGTATGGCAGAACTGTTAGCATACCAAGTAAAATGCTTAGCAGTATTTTGTCTACCACTATGTTCTGTGTTCAAGTTCCACTGAGGTCGATGCCTTTCATCTTCTTGGGATTGATAAATTAAGTATCAGTGAAACACTGGGTTCGATGTAATTGACTAGCCCCACCCAAAAATAATTCTGGCCTTGTGCCTATAATAGAAGGGATTATTATTATTATTATTATTATTATTATTATTATTATTATTATCATCTGCAGCAGCAACAGCACTTTTGTTTTGCTCACATTTTTGTTATGTTATGACTTAGTTAATAGCTGCTCATTAAATTATTGAGAAGGAACAAATTCAAGACAATGACTACTAAAGAAGAGTAATTAATATGACCACACTATAATTACCTTAAAACTATCTGTGATATTTCAGTTTATATCTACAGATACTTAACATTAATTTAACTTACGAAATGAAAAAATAATTAATGACCCAGGACTTTGTTTTATCATGTACAAATGTATTAGAATGGATTCTATTTGTCAAAAATCACAATGTATGGATGAAGCAAGCAAGTATAAAATGGTTTGTTTCATAATGTCTTTTATTTGTGGAATTTCTTTTATCAATATGTGAAGTCATGTGCTAAATTATACAAGTGACTGTGTAACAAAGTGAAATTACACAAAATATACAAAATATATGTTTAGTCAACATAAGACAGTAAATTTGAAAGTGATAAGCACATTGAACAAAAAGAGCTAGTGTCAGTAAGTGATTTAGTGGAATAGGCAAAATTGTTGCCAAGAAGTCAAACACTGTGAAAATGTGCTGACATAAATCCTAATCATATGAAAGAGAGAATTTTTCTGCTACTCTGCATTCTTTTTATATTTTCTCAAAAAAATAATCTAGTTTCTAGTAAACTTTTCATTATTAAACGCCTAAGTTTGATGAAGTAGAAGCTGAGAAATTTGACTAGATCTTTTTTCTTTTTGTTTAACTAACAACCATGTAACAGTACAAATGGTATAAAATATTGGTTTATGCTCATAAATGTATTTTATTACATTCATTAATATTCATGAATGGGTACAGGGTTGGCTGTGGCGTTAAAAACTTCGATTTATAACCACATGGTTCTGAGTTTGATCCCATTGCCTGGCATTTTGTCTAAGTTTCTTCTATAATAGCTTCAAAATGGTAAAGAGGAAACAAGCAGCAATCTGGCATAAATGTTAAGAAAATGGATAGAATGCCTCTCGCTATTTGTTCCAGCTCTCAATTCTCAGTTTCCGACATCTGCTGTTCAATGTCAATGAATTGTTTCTATTTGCAAGGAAAATGTTTTAAAAATCTGTGTGTATAGAGGATTGTGGTTACCATGTTGTAGTTTAGCCCTAGGTCAACGCTAATTGAACCAAACTATGAGTAAAAGTGTGCTACCCATGATTATCCCATCTTTTATTATTGTAGATAATGAATTTAAAATTACAGTGTCTGATATGTCAGTCTTTAAAAAAAAATAGAAAGTAGAGAGAAAATTGAAAGAGAAGAGATTTGACTGCTATTTCAATCAGGTGAAACAAACATGTAGAGTCTCTCCCTCAAGGATTCAAAGTGATTGTTGCTTACTATTTTATGATGGTCAGTCTCATTAGAAGAAGACAATCTCATTCCGGCTTCGTTAGCATATTCCTCATTACAGTTTTCTGTCTACTTTCTATTTTGAACAAAATACTTTTTTTTTTCAGTTATTTTATTCCTATAATTTACATATTCTGTGTGGAAATTAGCTGTCTGGAGGCAATATTCTTGACATTTAATTCATATAAGCTTTAAGCATTTAACAAACTTTTCCCACCTTGAAATCTAATTCTCTAGAATTATGCAAACTGTGATAAACTGTCTGCTATTTTCTAGTTTCCACATTCATTTCCATCCACTGTAACAAATTCACAAGTTATAATAGTTCACATATCGAGCTAATAATCTAAACATTACTATTTTTAGTCTCTTATGAAAGGTGAATTAAATATGAATAGAATACCAGTTTCTTAATTACTAGCTATATTTAATTACTTTCAAATAAAATTCCATAATGTTTGCTATTCAATGCATATAAAACAATAATTTCTATTAAATTGTTGATATAATATTGTGTCCAGTGTGATAAATTATAATAACAGATTGTTCTAAAGATCAATATATTTTAATATGTATGACATCGTACAGTTTAATACGGATAATGTTTCTTATTAGGTTATTAACAAGGTACATTTTTACATTAAGATTTAGACAACAATACTTCAGTTCTTTTTTAATGCAAGTTAGTTGAGGGAAGGGAAACAAGTGTCTGTGACTTTGAGGGTAGGGTACATCCCAGATTTCTGAGACTACTAATGACCAAATGACAGTATATTAGAGAAGATTTTTGTTTGCTTGAACATTATTACCAATAAACTGATGTTGGCAAGTATTTAGGTTGTTATTCCTCATCCTGATCATTATTGTTCTAACATCCATTTTTCCATGCTTGCATAAGTCAGGCAGAATTTGTCAGGGCAGATTTTCTATGGCTTGATGCACTTCCTATCATCAATTCTTTATTACTATTGTTTCATTTAAACCAATATATATCAGCAAGTAGATTAGTAGTTATTCTTTATTCTTGCTGTATCTTTATTTACACACTGGTTTGAATTAGAATTAAAAAATTTAAAGATGGTTCAAAATTTTGTATAATTTGTGTTACTTGTAAAGAGAAAATCTAGTCTAATAACATTTGTTTTCATAAATAAATTAAATGACAAGTAATTATAAACAAAATGAAATAAACCGATATATAAACCTAGTTATAATATATTTTATATGTATCTATCTCTTTACACCTCAACAATTTTTTTTCAATGCATACAAAACAGATATAGTATCTTAGCTCAAAGGTCTTGGACCATGGTTAAGGATTCAAATCTTATGAAATCTATTATATCTACTTGGTAAAAAATTCAAACAGACCCCAACATCATTGAGAAAGTTCATTTATTAAGAAAAAAAAAATCATAACCTTTTATGGTGAGAACTTACCAGTAATACTAAACTGATAAATTATATAATAAACTATAAACTAACATTTTGTGATCCTTTATTTTAATAACTGTTTCTCACGTTTATATTTATGAAAATTCCTGTTATAGAAAGAGATTTATCATCATCATTATTATTATCATTATTATTGTTGTGGGTGGGTAATAATTGAATGATTGCAGATAATATATTAACATATGTGAATGGGCTGTCCTGTATATGAAAGAAAAAGAATTCTATAGTGGAAAATAAAACAAAAAAAAAGTTTGTTAAAAGCATATTCTTTGAACTCTGATTAATCAATTTATTTGGTATATGATTTTTCTATTTTTAAAGAAAAAAAAACTATTTCTTTTTGACTGAACGTGAGAAAAATATTTGGGGTTTATAAAAACTTAATTGGTTTGGTTTTATCTCTTTTTTTTACCAATTTCTTAATGGAAGTAATCAGCTGAAATTGTGGAAATGTACAGAAGATATTTCTTCAAATTTTAGAGTAATGATTCACTAGAATACACTTGGTTAGAAAAAAAACAAGTTTTTTTTTTTAAAAGATTTTTTGTTGATGTCGGGCAGAAGATGAAGACTTTTGAGTAAAGAAACAAGGAAATGTTAGAAAAAAAGGTTAACTGGAAATTGCAAAGACAATGTAGCTTTCTATTTTGTTTTACATAGTCACAAGCTTTTAAATGGGAAAATAAATGAAGCTACAAACTGATACAAGTTTTCCTTTTGACAAAAATAATTCTTCCAGAATAAGTTTTGCAAAATAAGGCAAATTTAAATGTCACTAGGATGACTTGTTTTGTTTTGCTTCATTTTGTTTTTTTTTATTCTCTTTTCCATGCCACTGAGCATAAAGAAGAAAATATACACACAGTGAAGACAAATAATTCTAGATAATCCTGAGATTTGGCTACTAATTTTCTAAATGGTGACATCTGAAAGAGATTTGGTGGTTATTTTCAGCAGATCAGTTAAACTTGTAGTGGTACCTTTGTGAAATATCTAACAACCATTGTGTCACATTACAACTAAACAATTGCTCTCAAATTCATGACAACTAAAATCATTATTTATAAATAATTTTGTAATGCTTAAGATTTAATAAGTTGATTTCAGGATTCCAAACTTGTTTTATTTTATGAATAAATCTATATTTTACATGTATCTATATAATTTATTTCATTAATAAAATTATATGGAAAGTGAAACACACACACACACACACACACACACACACACATATTTGCAATACATACATACATACATACATACATACATACATACATATATATATATATATATATATATATATATATATGTGTGTGTGTGTGTGTGTGTGTGTATGTATGTATGTATGTATGTATATTATTCTCTAACCCTAACTGTAATGGATAACAAAATGGTAACTGGATATGTAAATTCAAAGCTAGATTTTATAGACACACTAACATTAATTCATTCTTGGATTATGAGGTCATCACACTGCAGCTCGAAGTCCATATTGTAATAATTTTTATTATTGCAATAAGTGATATATTGATCAATCTTAGTCTTGCCAACCAAGTACTATGTTTTCATTGATGAGATCTGATAAGGCTGAAATATGTTCATTGCTCTAAAGACCAGACCCCACTTCCACACTACATTTTCTATATGTTCCCAAACTTTCAATGGCTTGCTCTTATATCAGTTGTTTTCAGATTTTGAGTACCAATCATGGGAGTTTGTATCTACTTACTACATGAATATCTCAGTTAATCAATGTTTCCCAACTCAGTATATGACATATGTGAGACCCTACAATATTTATTGTATTGGTTCATCAAACATGAAACACTAAATCAATGAGACTATAAACGTCAATAGCCTATGCAAGCAATATTTTCTTGTCAGGCAGATTAATGCACAAAGAGATAAAACAGTTGCTGGAAAGCCGTAACTCCTGCAGAGTCTCAGGACTAAAGGAAAATGCTCTGCTGAACAACACACTGTTATAAAATAATGACTTGATAATTACACAATGCAATCAAATGCATTGAATGTTGATAATTATTAGAAATACAATCAAAGAACTGATTCTTCTTTGGTACTTTATCTTAGCTATATGGTCTAAACAGGAAGATTTCAGTGTTTGGTACAGTAATAGTTATGAGGAGTTTCAGTTTCAACTCTTCACCATTACTCTTGCAAAACTCAATTTTGAAGCATATATGGAATGATAGTGTAGTTTAGACTAACTAAATATTACAAGGGTGTTGACAATTTCTGCCAATAGCATGATAGTGACTAAGATGGTGCAAGAAAAGATGACACAGGGAAGATGGTGAAAATGAAATCAATGTTGACAAACATGGCAATGATGAGGAAGTGAATGACATTGTAATGAAGGTGATGTCAATGATGAAAACAGCAGCCATGGCAACAAAAGCAATAAAATTGCCAATGTTTAAGATAACTACAATAATGTTGATGATGAAAACAAAGATTACGATGGAGAAACTAATTATGAAGACATTGAACAGGACACTGGCAAAGGTCAAAATTCTGAAGTCAAAGATAAAAATAAAGAGGTAGATGATGATGACATAGCTATGAAGATGGAAATGGTTTGGAAAATGGAAACAATAATAATCATCATCATCACACCGTTATCTCTGACTTGTTTCAGTTTTTAGACTGTGGCCATGCTGGGACAATGCTTTCACGAACTTTTAGTCAAATGAATTGATCCTGGTACTTTTCTTTAAGCCTGATACTTATTCTGTCTTTTGTTAAGCCAGTAAGTTACAGGGATGTAAATCCACCAATACCAATTGTCAAGTGGTGGTAAGGACAAAGACAAGCACAAAGACACACACGTGCGCATGCATGCATGCACACACACACACACACACACACACACACACACACACACACACACACATATATATATATATATATATGTCAGTAAATGGTGGGGTTGTGTTAACCACACGTGGAGAAATAATAGGAAAATAAAAAATAATAAGGCAGAATGCTAAACTGAAAGCATATTTTAACATAGATGTGTATAAAGGGAATTAAAAAGGATTTCTAACCAGCTTTCATTGCATGACAAATTTTTAAGGAGAGGGGAAATGAAAATAATGTTTTTTACAAAAATATAAAAAATATATAAAAAAAAATAAATAAATATACCAAGGCATTATATTGTCTTTGAGTTTTTAAAGTTTAATGGTAATCCACATAGATAATTGTTAGATAGATTAAGATGCATGGAATTAAGAATCGTGTTGTGCTTTAAAAAGGCTGAGAGTTTATGTGTTAAACAGGAAGTGTGGTGTCAAAACAGGAAGTGTGTGTAAGGGAAGACAATTCTGTAGGTTTTATACTCTTTAGTTGGTGTTCTGAACTCTGTCAACAGGAAGTTTATGTCTGTTCTTAGAGAAACAAGACAGAATCTCTACACAAGAAAGAATCGACAAGGAGAATCTTTTTATAGAGAAATTCCAAACCCTTCTTAACATACAAACCCCTCGGTGACCATATTCCCTTCTCTCGCCTACCCAATGAAATACATATAAATTTACTTCTTGTTTCTCTAAGAACAGACATAAACTTCCTGTTGACAGAGTCCAGAACACCAACTACAGAGTATAAAACCTACAGAATTGTCTTCCCTTACACACACTTCCTGTTTTGACACCACACTTCCTGCTTAACACATAAACTTTCAGCCCACTTTTTTTTAAACACAACTCTTAATTCCTTGCATCCTAATCTTTCTAACAATTATCTCCATGGATTACCATTGAACTTTAAAAGCTCAAAGACAGTATAATGTATTGGTATATTTATTTTTTTATATATTATTTCTTATTTTTTTGTGAAAAACATTTTTATTCTCTCTGTTCTTGAAAATTTGCCATATACACATCTATTTATACACATCTATTTATACACATCTATATTAAAATATGCTTTCAGTTTAGCATTCTGCCTTATTATTATTTTTAATTTTCCTATATATATATATATATATATATATGACAGGCTTCTTTCAGTTTCTGTCTATCAAAACAACTCACAAAGCATTGGTCAGCCTGAGGCTATAGAAGACAGTTGCCTAATACGCCACATAGTGGGACTGAACAGGAACCAAGCTTCTTATCACCAGCCACGCCAGCACCTATCAGCATAGTTTTTTCTGTCAGCCTTTCCCATGGTGGTATGGGGTGGAAAGGACTTCTTGAGGCAAGATGTCTTTGCTGACACTAAACTTTATTTATTCCATGTTTGCATATACCAAACTGCCAAATGGGTGCAATTTCTTTGCAGGGGACATAAACATGCACACACACAAATATATATATTTTATATATATATATATACATACATTTATATTTATATATATGCATAAATATATATATTTATACATATGTATAGATATATACCATTGTGTCTCGGATACAAAAATGATATAGATATATACATATGAGAAACTTCCATACAATTTCTGTCTACTAAATTTAACTCACAAGAGACTAGTCAAACAAAGACCAGACTATAGCAGAAGACACTTGACTAAAGTGCAATGCAGTGGGATTGAAACCAAAAATCTGTGGACGAGAAGCAAACTTCTAAACCACACAGCCATGCCTTGTTGCAACAATAGTTATGATGCAAACAATGATGAAGATGAAAATATTTAATGTCCATAAGCAGCTACAAATTCTTTGAACTCCATTTAGATTAGACAGCATTTCTAGTGAAAAGTAGAATCAGAAGAACAAGCAGGTGGACAGTGAAAGAAGTTAAATCTTATAGTACTGTTAGTTGCAATCAAAGTCAAGTTTTGTACAGAGAATGGAATGAAAATAACAGCCAGAAATAAATAACAATAGAAAGAAATAGCTGATACTTTAATCTTGTTTATAGACTTGCTTTTTTTTAGTTTACCTTTTCCTTGTTAAAAGAACTGATATGAAGTCAAAATTGAGGATGGAAGAGGTTTTGTGTCTGTGGAATTAAACAGGATAATCTCCATTACCCAAGAGAGCTGACATAAAAAATGTGACTACAGGAATATTAATAGAGGAAGAATAAACAATGTGCTTTTAAATTCTCAAAATATTAAGCTAGCTTGTAGTGCATGTAAGACGTGTGTGTGTGATACAGAGGTTTGCATAAACATACGTACACAGACAAAAATCAAGACATCATACATTAAGTTCTACTACTCCTGAAGTAAGATATAGAATAAGACTGTTTCACAGGAGGAGACATTGAACTGTCACATATGATGATGCAGTGACAGTAATGAACATCTAAGATTAATATTAAGTAAAAGGTCAGCCAAAAACCACTTTAAAAATTTATAAGATTTTGAAAAACAAAGGAGAAAAGAATCTGATCAGTTTCATGAGAGAGAAATAATTTAGATTACCTGAAAGACATGAAGGATATTATTAATAAACCAGTAATTAAAAAATTAATGATGCCTAATCCATGATTACATTGGATTAAAAATTATAACAAATGAAAACCAAAATCTAATTCTAGAGTTTTACTCTTTGGTTAAAGTCTTTTCTTATTTTTCTCTCTTATTTGTTTTAGACATTTGGTGGTGGTCATACTGGAGCACTGCATTGAAGGGCTTAGTTGAACAAATTCACCAACAGTACTTGATTTAAATCTGGCATTTATGCATCCATTCTCTATATGATGAACCACTAAGTTACGAGGATGTAAACACACCAACACCAATTTTCAAGTAGAGGTGTCAGGGAACAATTGGTCAAACACACACACACACACACACACACACACACACACACACACACACACACACACACACACACAGCTTCAAGTTTTGAGGTCATGCTGATTCAGATAAATGAAAAGTAAAATTTTTTCTTCAATATTCCAGCAGATGAAGGGTTTTTGGGGAGACATATTCAGCACTGGGTGCTTTGTTTAACATCCAAGACAATCATCATCATCATTTAACATCCGCCTTCTATGCTAGCATAGGTGGGATGGTTTCACAAGAGCCAGCTAGGCTGAAGCCTGCACCAGACATCTGTTGTAAAAGATTTTATGACAGAAATCAGGGACTTTGGTACTTTCATAGTATACCATCCACAGAGTTTATAGTATCTTTAATTTTGGATTCTTTAGAGATAAAATGGTCAACATTCTACATCTGGAAGATCCTTTATGTCCTTCTGCTAAAATTATATATTCTTAGAAAAGAATTCCAGTAACAACTTGAGTACCATATGTTAGAAATTAACCAAAACTTTGTAGTTGTTTCTAAAGGAATTGAAAGCAGATTGGGTGTCCTTTGTTCTGGAATGTTGGTACATACAGCTATTAAATCCAAATCCATGCTTTTAAACTGTTATGTTATTTTTTTGGTTACTTTTTGAGATTCCAAATTATTCTTCTCTCTCCAACAAGATATCCTCAAACGATGATCTGAACTTCTAAATTTATTTCATCGACTTTATTTTTTTAAATTCATTTTTGGACAGTTGTGACAATCAGTAAGAACCCATTATGGTGAAGAGGTTGGTTGTAAAAACGTTGATGAATTTCCAATATTAAATTGTTACATTAATATATTTCCATGCAACAAGGTTTCTTTTTTCTTGTTTTTTTTTTTTGTATCGTTTTATTAATTATTGTTATCTGCATAACTACTCCAATTTTGTCTTCAAGTATTTTAAAAATATTGCTTGTGAATCAAGCATTTTAAACAAGGTTAAGTGAAATAGGTACAGCAATAGTTTTTGTAAGATAAAATTAGATAATATATATAATAGCTATTCATTGTGTTACCAGTACTCAATGCCTCGTGAATTAAAAGTAAAACAATATCCTCCAGGATTTGAACCCAGGAACATAATACACTGGGTACAATTGCATAGAAATATTAAAATTATTACTGTATGTTTCATTCAAACCCATCCTTAAAACCGTTCCTTTCATCTGTCTCACCTCATTCTTCACTAGCTCATTCCTTTACACACACACACACACACACACACACACAAATCCACCTTCAAAAATTAAAACAAGGAAATAAGTTTGATGAAGCGGAGATATTAAAATAGTAGTTTAAAACAAGATGAAACTAAGCAAAAATGAGAGAAAGAGAGAGTGGGGGTGGATTATATAGAAGGTGAGGAAGATGTTAAGAAAAAGATAAAGATATTAATATTTTCTAAATATTTGTGATGTTCACAGGCAATATTAATCATCAACAGATGCTGTTCATCTCAATACTAAAAACAGTATAGTATGAAGAATATAGTTGCTTAAAGGCAATAAGAAAGTAGATTGTACTTAAGAGAATGTATTCTCTCATACAATAATAACTCTACTGTTTAGTCTTCCGATATAAACATCACAATTGTTTGTAGAACAACTATTCAGATTTTCTTGTGCTAATTTTCCAATCAACTAATTCTTTGCTCCTTAACTGATTGCTTAAAGCAAGCTATGTTTGTAATTCCACAATGTATTGCTCACATCAAATTGACACAACAGTTTGTATAATGCTGAAGTTTACTGGTAGAAATGATTGACTTATTTCATTGCTTTCACCAATAAATAATGTGAGGAAACAAGACACGTTTGATAACAATCACCCCACACACACACACTACATACACCACACACATGTAATTCCTTAACCAATAAAAGGAGAATGGTAGATACAGCAGCACGTGCACACACACATTTGGAATGAACATGTAATGATGTTTCATAGTAATATTTATTATCAATGACTAATGTAAAACCTAAGATAAAGTGGAGTAGGTTGATGTTTACAGGAAAAAAAACCCCCAAATATCTAACATCTAAAGTAATACTCTTATTTGAGGAATGAGTGATTCGTTCCCCCTTTGTTCTTCATCTAGATGACCCTACATGAAACAAATTTCCATTCACACAACACATCAAAGATTGCAATTTTATGAATATTTTTCTATGAACTAGCAATGCAATCAAACTCAGGTGACCATATTAGAATGGTTGACATTCCAGTTAAGCTTCGAAGCATAATCTTATATGAAGGAAGATTAACAGGATTCATAAAAAAAATATATCAAAAATCCTCTCCCCTTGCTGTAACTATAATTATTATCTAACATTTATTTTAATAGGTTTTTTTTGGGGGGTGGGGCGGTAATTAGACAGCTCATGGTGGAGCCATTTCAATAACTGAAACTCTGCTACTGGTTAACTTCCTGGCAGATATCCATTCAGTTAGTCTCCTTTCCAAACTATCCAGCAAAACACAGAACTAGTCTCAAGACAAAATTTCTCTATTTTCAATTACGTTTTACATTTTATTTGTTTCAGTTATGGGATTGTGGCCATGCTGGTGCACCACCATGAAGGGCTTACTTGAACAAATTGACACCAGGACTTATTTTTAGGTTTGGTAATTAGTCCATCTGTCTTTTTGGCTGAACTGCAAAAAACTAACACCAGTTATCAGGTGGTGAGGAAAAACAAACACACACACACACATGCAACAGGATACCACACAATTCAAATTTGCAACAAGATTCCACACATAGAATCAAACTTGCTCTCAAGGCATTGGTCAGTGCAGGGCTATAGCAGCAAACACTTGTCCAAGGTGCCATGCAGTAGGACTGTACCAAAACCACATGGTGGCAAAGCAACCTTAACTACCTAGACCTCACCATCAATTAAATGATGATCACATCTCACTATATATCAGTGTTCTGCAAACAGTATGCCATGGCACACTGGTGTGCCATCAGACGATGCTAAGTGTGCCACAGTGTAACCTGAAAATAATTTTTTTCCCCTATAGTTTAAGTTATATTTTTAGTTCTGGTGTGCCACTGAATTCTGGAAAGAATATAAGTGTACCACAGGCGGAAAAAGGTTGCAGAGCTCTGCTCTATGTCAATAACTTCTTAATGTCAAGTGAACTCCCTTTTTTATATACATATAAAGTCAGTTCCATTGATATTACAGAAATTATAGCAATATTCAAACATAATTTTATTTATTTACATATTATTACAATGTTTTACATTTTTTTTTATTTAATTGATATTTCATGTCAGAACTTGAGTTTGTGGGTGGGTAATTATCAGTGATGCCAGTGAAAAGCAATAACTACTAGCACTGTTGGGGAAAAACCCTAAATTCAAAATTTTAATTTGTCATTATTTAGAATTAAAAGTTATTGGTAAGGAACAAGAATTAAACAAAACAAAAACAGCTTATTAATTATAAACATCATCTAAATAATAAATGTGCATGTCTGAGTTGATAACACGAAAGAATGGGAGATTAAATACTAAATTACCCTAATTTTTATATTATATGTTTCCTTTTCTATTGTAATCTTGTCTAAATTTATGTGGCCTTACATCTTTATGAGATTGGTAAACGAAGTACAAGTAATATAGCAGTGTTGTGTTGAAAATGTCCATGTACAATAGCAATACACATTTGGCTACAAGTCAACGGAAGGAGAACCTCACATTGTCTGGAGCAAATTTCTAAATATATGCACATACAAACATGCACACACACAAACACTGAATGCCTAAAGGGGAAGAAAGGGAGACGTCAGTATAACAATAGGTAGGACTGTGCTTTGTCTCTTATCTTTCACTAGATTCAATGTATGTTCACCTAAATAGAATAAAGATTTTTAGGTTTGGCTATATTTTAAATCCATTTGACACACACACACACCTTCACGAACTACTGTGTATCTAATTATATCACTATAGTAGGAAGAAAAACCAAACTAAAACAAGAAGACTGATCGATAAACGAGAAGATAAGAAAAGGAGAAGATTTTGTATTTTTAATGGCATATGTCATGTGTTAATGGACACAGGTTATGTCCATGTTTTAAAGTAGCCACTCAGAAGAGATCCTAGCGAGAGGAACAGAAACAATGGCTTAATCCCTCTTGACAGCTAATCCGTTCTTGTTTAACTCTTTCAAGGGAGGATTTATCTAATGATTTTTGTTTTCTATTGTCGAGGTTGTAGATTGGAAATGCATTGTTTGGTTTTTCCACCTCATACACAACTACGACTGGAAGTTATAAGCTTGCAGATGAAAAGATATAAGCAAAACAAAAACATCAGAGCTATCACATCAGAGATCATTTATAATTACATATGAGATGACATGATCATATTAATTCGATATTATACACAGTTTGGTTTGTATAAATGTAACCCCTGTGAGACCACAGTGTCAGAAAGGTGTACATGGAGTAATAATACATAACAGAGCTACGCCCTATTATATAGTGATGCTTACAGCAATAGAAATAATAAATATACATTTGTTAAACATCTATTTCTCTTAGTTAATATGAGTTGGGAGAGTTTCTCTTCTTGTTGCCAACCTTTAACTGCTTTAGAAGGCTTTTTTTAAAGTTTTATATAAATATATCTTTTTATCTATTATTTTTTTTACTTGTTCCAGTCATTAGACTACGGTCATGCTGGGACCTTGAAGAATTTTTGTTGAATGAATTGACCCCAGTAGACATATTTTTTTAAGCTTGCTACTTATTCTATCATTCTCTGTTGCTGAACTGCTAAGTTACAGAGACATGAACACACACATATACAGTTTCTGTCTACTAAATCTGCTCACAAGGCTGAGGTTATAGTGGAAGACACCTGTCCAATGTGTCACACTGGGACTGAACGCAGAACAATGTGGTGGGAAGCAAACTTTTTACCACACAGCCATGCCACACACACACACATATATATATATATATATATATATATATCATCATCATCATCATCATCGTTTAACGTCCGCTTTCCATGCTAGCATGGGTTGGACGATTTGACTGAGGACTGGTGAAACCGGCTGGCAACACCAGGCTCCAGTCTGATTTGGCAGAGTTTCTACAGCTGGATGCCCTTCCTAACGCCAACCACTCAGAGAGTGTAGTGGGTGCTTTTACGTGTCACCCGCACGAAAACGGCCACGCTCGAAATGGTGTCTTTTATGTGCCACCCGCACAAGCCAGTCCAGGGGCACTGGCAACGATCTCGCTCGAAAATCCTACAGGAGCCAGTCAGGCGGTACTGGCAACGGCCACGCTCAAAATGGTGCATCTCATGTGCCACCCGCACAAGAACCAGTCCAGGGGCACTGGCAACGATCTTACTTGGCTTGCCGGGTCTTCTCACGCACAGCCCATTTCCAAAGGTCTCGGTCCGTAGTCATCGCCTCGGTGAGGCCCAATGTACGAAGGTCTTGCCTCACCACCTCAGCCCAGGTCTTCCTGGGCCTACCTCTTCCACGGGTTCCCTCAACTGTTAGGGTGTGGCACTTTTTCACGCAGCTATCCTCCTCCATTCTCACCACATGTCCATACCAGCGCAATCGTCTCTCTTGCACGCCACAACTGATGCTTCTAATGTTCAGCTTTTCTCTCAAGATACTTACACTCTGACGGGTATTCACATTGACATTACACATCCAACGGAGCATACTGGCTTCATTCCTTGCGAGCTTACGTATGTCCTCAGCAGTTACAGCCCATGTTTCACTGCCATGTAGCATGGTTGTTCGTACGCATGCGTCATACAGTCTGCCTTTTACTCTGAGTGAGAGTCCCTTTGTCGCCAGCAGGGGTAAGAGCTCTCTAAACTTTGCCCAGGCTATTCTTATTCTAGCAGCTACACTTTCAGCGCACCCACCCCCACTACTAACTTGGTCGCCCAGATAGCGGAAGCTATCGACTACCTCTAGTTTTTCACCCTGGAATGAGATAGAAGTTGTTTCCTGTTTGTTTGCAGTCTTTATTGCACCTGAACATCTGCCACAAACAAAAACTAACTTGCTAGTTAACCTGCCTTTGATGTTGCTGCACCTCTTATGTGTCCATAGCTTGCACCGGGTACATCTTATAGAGTTACTACCTACTCCTTTTCTACATACTGAGCAGGGCCATCTACCTGAAGGGGTTTGTGTTTTATCTACCTTCCTACTTATTAGGATTTTGGTTTTAGCTAGGTTGACTCTAAGGCCCTTCAGTTCTAGACCTTGCTTCCACACCTGAAACTTCTCCTCTAGTTCTGATAGTGACTCCGCAATTAGGGCAAGGTCATCAGCATAGAGGAGCTCCCAGGGGCAACCTGTCTTGAACTCCTCTGTGATTGCCTGGAGGACTATGGTAAATAATAGGGGGCTGAGGACGGAACCTTGGTGGACCCCTACCTCTACCCGGAATTCATTGCTGTACTCATTTCCAACCCTCACCTTACTGGCCGCATCTCTGTACATGGCTCGCACAGCTCTCACTAGCCATTCTTCTATCCCAAGTTTCCTCATTGACCACCAGATAAGGGATCGGGGGACCCTGTCAAAGGCTTTCTCCATGTCAACGAAAGCCAGATATATATATAAATGTGTATGTATGTATATATGTATATAATGTATGTACATACATGTATATATATATATGTGTATGTGTGTGTGTGTATATATATATATATATATATATATATATATATGCCCTTCCTAATGGCAACTGCTCTGAGAGCGTAAAAACACCCATTACACTCTCAGAGTGGTTGGCATTAGGAAGGGCATCCAGCCATAGAAAACTATGCCAAATCGGACTGGAGTCTGGTGCAGCCTTCCACTGTGCCAGCCCAGTCAAACCGTCCAACCCATGCCAGCATCTACAACAGATTTTAAAGGGTGATGATGATGAGATATATATAAATATAATGTATGTACATACATATATATATATAACAATACAGCAGAAATACTGGGTTAATTACCCGTACAAAGAAGAAAACTTTGTTAACAACCATCCATGGGACTTGAACCCATGTCACTGAAAGACTCTGACTGAGTGCTTTATCATTAAGCTAAACTGTCTGTTGTGTGGCGAAGTAGCTTGCTTTGTAATCCTATGGTTTCAGGTTTAGTATCCCCGTGGGACACCTTGGGCAAGTGTCTTTCATTATAGCCCAATGCTGACTCATGCCTTGTAAGAAAAAAATAGAGAAAACTGTAAGGAAGCCCAAAATTTGTGTGTGTGTGAGACAGTGATATGACGCTTATGTTCCTTAACATTACAATCGGTTGCTCTGTGCATTCAAGGACCTATTAGGATAAAAACATTTCCTAAAACCCAGGTAAGGCATCTAGAAGGACATCTGGCCATATAATGGTGTCTCAGAATAAGTCCCCATTCAACCCAGCTGGGAGAAACAGACATTAAACTAATGAATACACACATCTATGAGGACAGGGCAATAAATGTTATTAATAAAACATATTTCTAGTGCTTGGTACATATTTCTCTGCAAAAAAGAATGTACAGTTGGTTAATATGTACAGCAATGTAAATAACAGTTCATAACTGTAGGAACACATCAACCACTGTCTTTGGGGACTTGGAAATATGAAATTATAGGTATGGAAAGCTTCAAAAACACACACACACACACACACACACACACACAGAGTCTGTCTGTCTGTCAATCTATGGTTGAATGAGTATCATAAATAACTCATTTTACTACTTTACATACAAACACCAACCAATCCGATTTTAATATTTATGATCAGCCTGCATGACAAATTATCACTAAAAAACAATAAATAACTGTTTAATATTATATAGGTTTATCAAGAGAAACTATCGGAGTTATTTCGTTACAAATAACACTAAGAAAAATAAGATACTTTCACCTTTTATAACTAAATGTATATTTTGATTAAAGATTTTTGTGATAGTCAGTGAACACCAAGCTGCAATTTTTCAATAAGCTAGCTCTTGTTTTACAAGTTCATAGCAACATTTTTGACAGCAATCCATCTCTAGTTACAGCATGATTCATGGAACAAGCATGTAAGAGTAACCCTGTTTCCTATAAAGGCAATCCAATATCACCTCTTCCACCAGCCCAACTCATCAGGGTTCAAATCAATATTTTTCAAAAGCAAAGTTCATTTAACAGGAAAAGAAGCAGGAGAAGATATATCAATACCTGTAGTTAAGCAAACAAGTTGGAAAAGAGATGGCAGAGGTGGTGGATTTGATGGTGTTGGTGGTGGAGGGGAAGTGACATTGGAAACATCTCAAATTATGAGAGATGGGAATGCATGAGGACAAAGTAATTTTACTGTCTTCCTCTTATAAATTTACATTTTTTAAAAAAAACATATCAATAAATTACCAACTCTGTATAAAGAGCAAAATTTGTAAAGGAAGCAAGTTCCAGTGGCACAGAGTTTAACAAATAAAATAGGACAGGTTATAGCTTAAATGTTAAAAGTACCAGCTTCATTTTCATCATCATTTTTAACATCCACTTTTCCATACTTGCACAAGTCAGATGGAATTTAAGGCGGATTTTCTATGGCTGGATGCCCTTCCTGTCACCAACCCTCACTTGTTTCTAAGTAAGGTAATATTACCCTATGACCAAGCATTTTCAAGGATGGGAAATGAAGGTTACCACTTGCATGACAATATTGGCTCCTTTACAACTATCATGCAATGTCAAGAAAATAGTAAAACACACACACACATGATGGGCTTCTTTTCCGTTTCTGACAACCAAATCCACTCACAAGGCTTTGGTTGACCCGGCACTATAGTAAAAACACTTGCACAAGGTGACGCCGGGGGTGTGAACCCAGAAGCTTCTTACCACACAGCCATGCTTATACCTTGAGTGTAAAAATTGTGTTGCAAGAAACGTCTGACACAGTTCTTTACTGCATGGTTTGAGTTATCACATTGAATCTTAGAATCATAGTTTCCACAGAGTAAAATTGGTAACAGAGTTTCATAGAATTGTCCAGCTCCTGCTAAATTGGTAATGATAATAATGATAAGTAATTATCAATCAATAGATCAGATAAGTTACTAATATGCCTGTGTAAATAGCCATATTAATTTTGATAAAGCTAAACTGTGTTTATGAGTTAGTGCAGCTGCACTAGATAGTGCCTTGTTCTAGCAAGTGGGAGAGTGTACTTGGCAGCTAATATACTAGCTCAGGTCAGAAACCTTTTGGACAAAATGTGTTCACTTTTGTGGCCAGTTAATTTATTAATCTGTACAGTTCTATGGTTTCATGGTAACGTTTGATTATGTTGTTACTGTACTAATTATTAGCTTTAATGGGGAACTAAATCTTGTCAACATATATTGGTTTCATTTCCTAAAAGTATTTTATCCCCACCACCACCACCACGTCCGCTGCCACCTGTTGGAGACTGTCTCTTCAGGCATACCATTCTTCAATGTTAATTGCTAAACATCACATTATTTACTCAACAATTGCCAGATGTAAATATAGCAGGGGTAGTTGTGCTTAGACACAAAAATAGCAACATTATAGGAGCAAATGTGATTATATTGCGCTGTGTGTGTATGTGTGCATGTATCTTATTTTGTGTGTGTGTGTTTGTATTTTAGAGGATAAGAATGAGTAAATATATGCTTTCTTATCAAGAAAAGCATATGCATACATGAAATAATTAATTTCTTTTTCGTTTTTGCTTTTTTTGTTTTTGTTTTTGTCTTCTTAAATCAAAATAATACCCATTCAGGAAAGTCAGCAAGCAGAAACAAAACATTAAAATTCTTTATTCAAAGAAAGAAACCAAATATATGAATTTCTTGGTAATTAACTTGGTAAATAAAAATGTTGCACACACACACATATATATTTACATACACATACATATATATATATATGTATATATATGTGTGTACATTATATATATATATATATATATATATATATATATATATATATATATTCAGATTTGTACATACACACAGGTACAGATACACAGATATATACATGGCAATATAAATTCTGAAATTATATTTGGCTTTCTAAAAAAAAAAAAAAAGAAAGAAAGAAAGAAAGAAAAGTGACATGAATGTATGTAGAAAAGCTTATCTAAATTTATAGATGAAATTGATATAATTTCCTGCCTTAGTTGCTGAACTAACAATGATATAACTTGAAGAAAGATAACAAATATCAATATGATAGAAAATTAAATGTCAAAAGACAACACGTTTCTTGCTAAATTCTAAAATGTTGTTCTTCCTTTGAGAATACATGACTAAAAGTAGCGCTGTTACCACTAATCTCAAGTGGTTTCAATTGCTGGTTGAAATATATTATAGTTTTGTGAGTTAGCAAATCAGTATTTATGGTAGTTTTATATATTCTAGAGGTTTTAAAACATTACCTGTCTGATAATATTTCACATTAGTTTCAGTTGTTTTATTCATTTCTGTTTCATGCGTTCGGTTTTTGGTTGAGGTTTAAGCTTCAGGTTTTTAGGGCAAAGAAACTGTTGTCCCTTGTCTGAGTGAATTAAGGAAGGAAATAAACTTGGAAAGAATTTGGGTAAGGAACTGTAAACCTATTTAAAATAGATATAGAGTATTGGTGTCTTCTTCCGGCTAAGATAATTTGTGTTTGTCCCCCATCACTGCTTGACAACGAATGTTGTTTTGTTTATATTCCAGTAACTTAGCAGTTCAACAAAAAAGACCAATAGAATAAATACTAAACTTTTAAAAAAAAAGTGAGAGAAGTACTGGTGGCATTTTGTTGGACTAAAAAGCCTTCAAAGGACTGCCCCAGCATGGACGTTGTCAAATTACAGACAAAGCAAAAGATATATATATATTAACATAATATGGTAAAAATTCGATATTAATTAATATCAATTTAATACCAGGAAACTAGCACATTAAAAGAATCAGAAGGTTCTTGAAAAAATTTTTTGGCAGATCCTAAAAAGATTATAGTACTTGTGTATATAAGATTGACCAGTGACCGGTCTGTCAAAATGCTAGAAGAAGCATTTTTTTAAGTGAGCTTCTTCTAGCATTTTGACAGACCGGTCACTGGTCAATCTTATATATATATATATATATATATATATATACTTACACACATTACACCTGTCCGACCACCCACACAGATATATATATGGTTCAAAATTAAACAAAAGACAAACGTCAGAGACAGGTGAAGGAACAATGAAAAGGGTGTATTAGTTTGAAATGCAGTGAAAATGCAAAAATCCATGACATTTTTGAGTCTATGCTCTTCTAAAGAAAGGAATGTGGTGAGAAACCAGATGGAAGGAGTTAAAAAAACAGAAAAATGTGTATGTGTATATATATATATATATATATATATATATATATATACTTTGTCCCTTTGTAAAGAGATGCATTATTTTGGGGAAAATCGGGAAATCTTTAATAAGGAAATCTTAATTGTTTTCTTCTTTGCAGCCCTGGGATCTCTGCAAGGAATTGCATTCACCATGAATTGGTGAATTCCTTAATAATTTTATGCGTGTATGCAGATGCACATCCATACAAAAAAAAATGGAGAGATGTGTATGTGTGTGTGTGTGTGTATATATATATATATATATATATATATATATATATACGCACATACATACATGCACACATTTTGTCCCTTCATAGTGAGGTGCACTTTTGGTTGGAGAATCAAAGTGAAGTGTGGAGCAAAATGGGTTAAGAAACATCTGAAGCTCAAGGTGATTGGGAGAACTTCAAGAAATCTTCTCACTCTTGGCAACAAGAAGAATTCTTTCTATGTAAAAGATAGATTTTATAAGTTGCGTTAGCAGTACATTACTGTAAAGTAGCAAAATGAAAGATACACAATATTGAGAGGAAATGTTGTGATTCATTGCTTATAAACATAGTATGAAGTGGAGTAAAATGTGAGAAAATTGATCTGTGGGTTTGAAGAGCATTGATCAATGTTTCCAGAAGAGATGACTAATGCTGATGCAAATGATGATAAATAATAATTATTATTATATTAAAGTCTGTTTGTCTATTAATTACATATAAATATATCGCATTGAAATTATTGAGGATTTAGTCAATCTGGAAGACAAGATGAGACAAGTATCATTAGAATGTCATAGTTTTGGAATTTTTCTTTCATGCCAATATTGGATTGTCACTTTATACAGCACTGTTTCATACAAAAATTGCATGTGCATGCGCACGTGTGTGGGTTAATGTACGAATGTATATGTAGTATATATGATGATGATATACACACACACACACACACACACATATATATATATTACATGGAGATTACATAGAGAGAGTGCGAAGTATATTTTACAATTTTATGACAGTGGTTTTCAGGAGACAGCCAAGCAAAAGATCTACTTTGCATCAAAAACTCTGAAGTTATTTGGATTACAATTTACAAAACAATACAGACATCCATTTGAGACTGAAACCATCACAAGTGAAAAAAAAAAATACAGAGTTCATAGATTGGTGACAAAAATTATATTAATATTTTAATACTTTTCTCAGGCTCTCTGAATAAATAGTAAGCAGGGTGAGAGGGCAGACAAGAGAATTCTAGCAATTTACAGAGAAAAAAAATTGATTGAAATTCTTTATATTTTATCTTTTGTCTGTCATTGGTCTGTGGCCATGCTGGGGCACAACCTTGAAGAATTTAGTCAAACAAATCGATTCCAGCACTTAATTTTCTTTTTTAAGGTCTCGTGCTTATCCTATCGATTAGCTGAATTGCTAAGTTATAGGAACATAAATAAACCAACACTGGTTGTCCAGAAATGGTGGGAATGCACACACACACACACACATGTACAATAGGCTTCTTTCAGTTTCTGTCTACCAACCCCACCCACAAGGCTTTGGTCATCATGAGACTATAATAGAAGACATATCTTACTACACAGTCACAGCCAAATTGATCAAAATTATATAGTAATCCCGCACCATATCACGGTTCACCTATTGTGGTTCATCTATCACAGTTTATTATTTAAGCTTACATCGATTCCTCCGTGATGTTGTTTTGCATTTATAATAAAATAAATATATACAAATTATAAAAATAATATAAGAAAATATACAGTACAGTACTGTCTCTACTTCATGGATTTTCCCCTATTGCAGAGGGTTTTGGAATGTAACACCCACGATAGTCAGGGGATTACTGTAATCAATTACAAATTACTATTTTTTTTTTTTATTAATTAACAGAAAAGAGAAACGATAATTTTTCTAATTCCAATCATTTCATACTTTTTTCTCTTTTATTTCATGGACAAATTTTATTAACAATCCCATCAATTTCCACTTGTGATGTAGAACATTGTTCATATAAATCACGTAAACATGGCCATGCTGATGTGACATATATTGTACTAGCAGTAGATGGAGAATTGATGATGACATATTGCCAATAGTTTCAAGGTTCTGTTTTGTGATTGTATTATCATTTTGGGAATGATATTTAATGAATTCAAATATTTTATCACTATACAAACTCACTCACTCACACACATACATCTTGTGTACAGTTAGATGTATGACTGCTGCCATTGAGTTTAAAGCTCCACATAGATTATCATCATCCAGTCTGCTTCCAGGATAATAGTTAAGTAACTACTGTACTTAGTATTATTACTATTTATGATATGCAGAGCAAATGTAGGGGAAATTAAAATAAACACAAGATTGTATCATTTATTCCCTACATACGTTTCACCCTTATGGTTGTTTGGAAACTCTGCACTGAACAATTCCAAATGCATTTGGATGCTTACCCACAATGGGTCATCAGGAGAACATTTTATTGCATTATGTTACAAAGAACAAATGTGTTTATCATTATCTCTTTTATTCTTTTACTTGTTTCAATCATTTGACTGTGACCATGTTGGAGCACCACCTTTAGTCGAGCAAATTGACCCCAGGACTTATTCTTTGTAAGCCTAGTACTTATTCTATTGGTCTCTTTTGCTGAACTGCTAAGTTACGGAGACATAAAAACACCAGCATCAGTTGCCAAGTGATGGTGGGGGGAAAAACACAGATACACACACACACACATATATATATACGATGGGCTTCTTTCAGTTTCTGTCTACGAAATCCACTCACAAGGCTTTGGTCAGCCTGAGGCTATAGAAGAAGACACTTGCCCAAGGTGCCACGCAGTGGGACTGAACCTGGGACCATATGGTTGGTAAGCAAGCTACTTACCACACAGCCACTCCAATATATATATATATATATATATATATATATATATATATATATACTCACAATGTGTGTGTTTATACCCCCCCACACACACACACATACACAAACACGTATTGATTTCATATTCTTTGAAAGACTGTTTCTTCAATTTCTACATTGTGTATTTATAAAATTGTTATTGTAAATCAAGTAGATATTGCCAATGTGTGCTCACATTGTATCTATTATCCCTAATAATATACATCTAAGTATCTCTTGACGAAATTGTTTCCTTCTTAAATAAGTACAGAACTGGGAATCACATGATGACAACAATAACAATGTCTTCTTAATCTGGTCATTCACATTTTATATCTTAATAAGTTCTGCACCAGGACAGATGTTACTTATTGATCTGTTTATATACAGAAGATCTTTCAGGTTTATATGGGGTCTAATGTTGAATGGACAAACAATCTATATCTATGGCTTTGCATTTTCAATAAAAATAAATCTGAAGTAGAGCTGTCATTAATCCTTTATTGAAATATCAAGAGGTTCCAGAAATCTTTATGATAAATTTACATATTTGCAACCCCCCCCCCCCCCCCCCCCGAGGAGCAGGTATAGCTGTATGGCTAAGAATTTCTCATCAAAACCATATGGTTCTGGGTTCAGTACCACTGTGTGGCACCTTTACTATAGCAGTGGGCTGACCAAATTATTTTAAATGGATTTGGCAGAGGGAAACTGAAAGAAGCTAGTCGTGTCTGTGTGTGTGTGTATTTGTTTGTTCACATTTCCCCGTATCTGAATACTGTGAGCTAGAGGCACTGATGTTGTCAAAAATCATTCACTGGTGTTGCCCCTTAAAAACATGTGGTGTAAGAGAGCCCTTACTTGGAAAACTGGTAAGGGTTAGTGACAGGAAAGGCATCCAACAATAAAAGGTCTAAATAATACTTTCATCTAACCTGTAATAGCATGGGAAAAAGATCGATATACAAACAAACTTATTCATATATGTATATTTATAAGAAATTTAAAAAATGACAAGGGAATAAGAAATTATATCATTAACTTTGACATAATTAACAGAAACAGCTGTAAGCTAACAAAGTTCACAGCATAATCATTTACTTAATTTCTTATTACTGCCTGGCAAATGAGTGCCTACCACTGAAGTGATCCAATAAGATCAAAATCATGTGATCTGGTGATCTGAGAGTTAGGGTGGTAGGAGTTCTCTCCTGCTTGCAATGAATATCAAGTGTGAGAGCACACTGAATAAACCAGCTGAAGGAGATGTCTTTCTGGGTTAAAATAGTAGTATTGGTGGTTCTTAGAGAAGACCTATGTTAAAGTGGCAATAAACACTCTGTGTGTGTGTGTGTGTGTGTGTGTGTGTGTGTGTGTGTGTGTGTGTGTACAGGGTAATGTGTGTAAGTATTAATAATGATATTACTCTTCATTTTTACAAATTGCAGAAGTGAAGTTGGCAAATTTGATTCCCACTGATAGACTATTAGTAAGGATATGTAGTCCTCTGTAGAATATACTGTGCTTGTAGCTTTGGAAAATATATTTATCAGACATCTTAATCTCAGGTAGTTGTGTGTCTGTGTGTGTGTGTGTGTGTGTGTGTGTTTGTGTGTGTGTGTGTGTGTTTGCGTGTGCGTGCATGAATATGTGTTTATAGAAACACAGGAAGAGCGTGTGTGAAATGAGAGAAAATGGAGAGGCAAAAAAAGTGATATGAAAGTGAGTGCATATAAAAATACTCAATAGATTGATAAACCATCCATATAAAAGGAAGCCAGATCAATATCCCTGGGTTGTAAATGTGAATAAAATGCTATAAATCCAAAATGTTATGCTTTATACTTTAGAAAGCTCCAACAAAAGCAAAATAAATTGAAGTCAAAAACAGTCAGGGAGAAGGAAAAACTTTAACAGTGTAAAATTTGATTACTCAAAAAATGTTTATAACTGTTTTTAATGTATCTACAGCTGTGCTTTATAAGAGTCACACTCATTCTCTCTCTCTCTCTCTTTCCCTCTCTTAGTCATTCCTTCTCTATCTCCCTCTCTCTACTTGAAAATTGTCATTTGACACCACAGAGAATCAATGAGTGTTGTAACATTAAAATCTCGCTGCACAGTTCAATACACTTTAATTAGTTGAGTAACATTGTGACAAATCAAAATTATAACATTTTAGCACAGGATATTGAGAAGCAAAGATCTAATATCAATATATGTTCCTGTATGAATACTCTCTGAGTTATATAACACAGTTGAATATGTTATATAATAGAGTCAGCTTTGGTGACTCCATTATATAACTATCATGTACTATACATTCGCATAATCAATTCTTTCATTACACGAACATAACATAGGTGCAGGTGTGCTTTGGTGGTACAAAGTTTGCTTCCCAACCACATGGTTGTGGTTTGAGTCCCACTACATTGCATCTTACGCAAATGCCTTTTACTGTAGCCACAAGCTAACCAAAGCATTGTCAGCAGATTTGGTAGACAGGGATTGAAAGAAGCCCATAGTGTTTGTGTGTGTGTTTATAGATGGATGGATGGATGGATAGACAGAGAGACAAACAGACAGACAGACAGATAGATAGACAGACAGATAGAATCGATGTGCACCTTTGCATTTGTGTGTTTCCACCCCCACTATTGGGCAAACAGTGTTGGTTTGTTTATATTCCTATAATGTAGCACTTCAGCAAAGGAGACTGACAGAATAAGTAACAGAATTAAAGCAAAATAAATACTGGGGTCAATTCGTTGAACTAAACCCTTTAAGGTGGTGCCCCAACATGGCCTCAGACTGCAACAAGTAAAAGATAAGATAAATCTAAATATATTTGGAAACTTCTGTAATTTCCTTTAATCCTTTCAATACTGACCTCACCCCCACCAAGACTGTTCTTGTTTCGATAATACAAAACTATAGATTGTAAAGAGTTCATATTTAAAATTAAATCTTTCCAACATAATTTTATGTAAGAAACACCAACTCAACAACAAAGTTATTTCACTAAATCCCTCCAACTTATTGATTATTTTCAGAATTAATTTCTAGTCATAAACAGTGTATTTCATTAGAAATATGGTCACGATAGGTTGAAAGAAATTTGATCTCTAACAAATACAAGTGGATTGCTTTTATACATAAATTTTTTGGAGGGCTTCACTATTTTGCTTCTCTCTTTAGTTAATGTATGCTTTCATTTATGATTCCCCTACCAACTAATATATTAAACAGAATAATTAATGTATGCTTTTGTGTGTGTGTGTGTGTGTGTGTGTGTGTGTGTGCATGTGAATACATGTTGTCTTTAAGATACCAAGAAGAGAAATACTGAAATCAGATTTGATCTATTTATCTGTTCAGTACTGTCAAAGATCACACAACAGAAGACAGCAGTTTGTATAAAGAGAGAATAATTTAAGTTGGCAGCCAGAGTAAGACTACAGCACAGTTAGAAGCATGCAGAGCATTAAATGCAGCTAATTGTAAGCATACATGAGATGCTTTCCTTGAATATGTTGCCATAGTAAGAATACACACACACACATATATATATATATATATATGTATATATTTGGTTAACAGTATGCGGCTATATTAGATTTCTCTGCTACACAAAAATAAGATCATTGTTTCTGTCAATGAAGCATTAATACCTTAACATCAGATTCCTTGGAGGGTAATACATTGTGAATAGTCTTCAGTCCACAGAAATATATTTCTTACATGTACATTAGCAGCTGCCACAACAATCCCACAGAGAAAGACCTTTTACCATTTATTGACATTCTTGATGATAACTATATTTGGCCCCAAAATAATTCTAATTTGTTTATCATTACACCGAGATTATTGTTATTATTTTTCGTTTTATTTAAACAAGAAAAGAAATGAAGCTGGAGCTATTTCTTTCTGAAATAGACACTTGTCAGATTTGTTCTGCTTTGGTTTTTAAGATGTATAGAGAGTGTTAAAAGAAGATAACAATGTAAAGAAAATAAAAAGAGTAATTGAAATTAAAAACAAGAACAAATATATATATACATATATATATATATATGTATATATACATACATGCATATATAGATACATATATAAATACATGCGTGTATGTGTGTGTGTGCGCGTATATATATATATATATATATATTATATATATATATATATATATATATATATATATATATATATATATATGTATATACATGCATATATAAATACATACGTGTACGTGTGTATGTGTATATATATATGTGTGTATATACAAGCATATATACATATATAAATACATACGTGTGTGTGTGTGTGTGTGTGTGTGTGTATATATATATATATATATATATATATACACACACACACACACACACACAGGGTGTAAGAATAGATAAGAAGAACTAAAGAGAAAAAGATGTCAAAGAAGGAATAAAGAAAAGAATTTACAAACTTAATAGTTTCAAAGAGTAAAACTTAGAAGAAACAATCTGAAAAAGATGTTTCACCTTCTACTACACCACACCCATACATACCTATGTACATGTAAGACACACATAAACACACACACACACTGAAATAAAGAATGTAGATTACAATAGCAATGAAGGAAAATAGATGACTCAAGAAGAAGAACCCTTTAAAGTCAGCTACTGTATTTGATGTTTATGAAAACTGATCTGAGCTTGGGAAAACAAAGCTAGCAGTCAATTAATACTTTAGGAGTCAATTAATTAATTAGTTAGTGAACTTTAAATGTTGATTAACATAACAGAAAGGTTGTTTTGTTTAAAAACACTTTTTTTTTTTGGTTCGTTTTCTATTTCTCTTTTTTTTTTTTATTTACTTTCTCTATTTGATTTCTGTGTTTTGACCAGGAAAAGATTTATGTCAGTTGTTATCTCTAATATTTACAGAAAGGGAAAGTTTCTCCATTGATTCAATCTGCTAGAAATAGCAGCCAAGTCTCACTTAAATCACACACTATTATCTTAAAAATAGAATACGTTGCTTTATGTAGTCCAGTACTTGCTATGCCTGATGAAAAAAAGACAAACATGAGATGGTCATGGCTAGAAAGGCTTCTGTCATAGACCTGTTCAGGTGTAGTTGTGTGGGAAGAAGTTGGCGAACTGGCAGAAACGTTAGCACGCCGGGCGAAATGCTTAGCAGTATTTCGTCTGCTGTTACGTTCTGAGTTCAAATTCCGCCGAGGTCGACTTTGCCTTTCATCCTTTTGGGGTCGATAAATTAAGTACCACTTACACACTGGGGTCGATGTAATCGACTTAATCCCTTTGTCTGTCCTTGTTTGTCCGCTCTATGTTTAGCCCCTTGTGGGCAATAAAGAAATAAGAAGTTTGCTTCCCAACCACATTCTTCTGAATTCAGTCCCACTGTGTGACACCATGGGCAAGTGTCCACTACCAGAGTCCCAGGGCTGACCAAAGCCTTGTGAGTGGATTTGGTAGATGGAAACTGAAAGAAGCCAGTTGTGTGTGTGCCTTTGTGTCTGTGCTTGTCGTCCTCTACCATTTGGCAACTGGTGTTTACATCCCCGTAACATAGCATTTCAGCAAAAGAGACAGACAGAATAAGTACCAGGCTTACGAGAAATAGAATACAGAGGTCAATTCATGTGACTAAAATCCCTCAACGTAGTGCACCAGAATGGCTGCAGTCTAATGACTGAAGCAAGTAAAAGATATAATGTTACTGTAAAAATAAACAATCACGTCATCAAAATCTCGAAGCCATGAGACAATGCATGATTAACTCAAAACACAGTGAAAAAATAACCATCACATTTGACAGAGGAATAAACTGAATGCTAAAAGGTTAAACAACAAGAGCAATGTTTCTGTTGTGAAAAACATTATTAATAATCTAGGATAGCAGCTATTTAAGTGGTCAGTCAGCAGACCCTTGGAAGATCTTGCTACAAATAGGAAACTATTCTTGATATTATATAATTGTTATATTTCAGGATGATCATTTGTTCTCGTAATTTTTGCCAAATAAACACATGCACAATATATTCTTGTTCTTCACTTCAGCTTTATTATTGGTCTTATTTTAGAGTCCTGTGTCTGAAATCTTTTGTCATGCATCCTGTGACCTCTACAATGACTTCCCATCCCATGTGTCCCCTCCTGTTCTGTTTATCTAATGAAGCTGAAGTGAAGAATGAGTATAAAGTGCATGTGTTTATTTGGCAAGAAAAATGAAAATGACCGTCCTGAAATATAACAATATCTGTTTCAAAACACAGCTTCACATCAGGAATCTTACAAAACAAATACATAAATGTACTACATTATTGTTTTCTATTTGCTATCAAAAAAGTTCTTAGTTCAAATCCAGCTGGCAAAGACTGACTGACTAAACACATTCATTATAAGACCAGTAGTTGAAGGAAAAATAAAAAAATACATTACCATAAATACATTTCAAAAACATTCTAAAAAAGAAAATGATTACATGTTATTTTAAAGATTTATTTTGTTATTGTATTTGTGTTCACAGAAGGCGGTAGAGTGACGGTGATAGGCAACTGTTTTATAACATTTAATATCCTCTGTTTATATTTACATTCCAAATCCTTTTGGGGGTCAACTTTACTTTTCATCTCTGAAGGATTAATAAAATAAGTAGTAGGCATGTAATGGCTACAATTCAATTAATTATACTCTTTGCATATATTTTAATGGCTTCATGCCAATGGGAAATTCAATACATTTCAGAATGAAATAGATACAGACTTTCCAAAATTAGTGTCTATTGAAATGGAGAAAATGAAACAAATAGAACATGTGCCAATGTTTGTTACAAGTTTGGCCTCTTTGACTTTGGCCCTCAGATTCAGCCACTAAAGTGCTCAGTGAATAGGCTGTCACTGTACGGAAAAGAACGATGCCATTTGTTACAAAAAAAAAAGAAAAGAAATAAATGTAAAAAAAATAAATGTGAGTGAAGATGGACTTGAGAATATTTATTTCAGAAAATCTTAATTGATCCTGTATTTGATCTGGACTTAATTTAACTGAGATCAACTTTGCTCAGTCTCATAAAAACATTATCAGTAATATATTGATGCTGAGTTAATCAGATACATCCTATTTTCTTGCTCTCTTTATCTTACTCACAGACTCATCCACTCTCTTTTTCTTCTTTCTAAATGACCCTCCTTCCTTTTTCAACTGGTGTATTCATGTATCTACTCTACAGCAAGATACTTATCTGTCCCTTTTTTTTTTTTACCTCTAATCTCTCATCAACTGGCACAAAGCCACACAACCCCCACTACTACTACTCCTCTCAGCTGAGGAATTTTTTGCTCTGAAAGTTCCTTGGTGACCCTCTCAGGGCTAGTGCCATATAAAAAGCACTGTAAAAGTGCCATAAAAAAAAAAGTGCCATAAAAAAAAGTACCATATAAAATACACTGTTGCTGGTGCCATATAAAAGGCACTGGTGCTGGTGCCATGTAAAAAGCACCTGGTACATTCTGTAAGGTAGTTGGCATTAGAAAGGGCATCCAGCTGTGGAAACCATGTCAAAACAAACAATGGAGCCTGGTGCAGTCTTCAGCCTTACCATTTCCTGTCAAGCCATCCAACCCATGCCAGCATAGAAAACGGACATTAAATGATGATGATGATGATGATCCTCTCTTACTAAACTAATCTTTTTAAAGCTGTAGATCTGTTTATTTTTTTTCTTAAAAAATATTTGTTAATAAAATATAATGTTTGACTATTCTTTTAATAGTTATGGGAAATTGAGAAATTCTTATATCTTACAAAAGGAATTCATAATTAGCTTAGTGGCATTTCTTCTGACTACATTCTAAGGTTAAATGCTGTCAGGGTCGACTTTGGTTTTCATCCTTTAGGGGTCAATAAAATAAGTGCCAATTGAGCAGTGGGGCTGATATAATCGACTTCCCCCACCCCTCCCATAAATTGCTGCCCTCATGCCAAAATTTGAAACCAATAAACAAAGTGAGCAAAGATGTTTGAACCAGGAATCAAGCCTACATGAATTTATGAAAGCACCGTATTAATTTAACAATATACCATGTGGCCACATCTTTTGATGGTATTATATTAGGGCACAAAATTTTAAAAATAGACATTCGATCGAGGAGTTTAAAATTAACAATACCCAATAGTGCATTTGAGAGAAGGCCAAACTGTTAGGTAGTTTCCCAGAATGGTTAAAAAAAAAAAAGAAAGCGGCAAATGATGGGGCAGGGTGGAGGGTTCATAGTACATTAATGTTGTTTGATATATCTGAAGACGTGTAAAACCATCTCAATTATACTTAAATGGAAACAAAATGTAAAACAGCATGGAAAGGCTTCCTTTTTTCTAAGTGCTTTCTTATGTCATCTGGATTACTATTTATAGATAAGTTAGTATTTATGTTAAGGCACATGGCTCAGTGGTTAGAGTGTTCGGCTTACAATTGTGGGAATGTGAGTTCGACTCCCAGACTGGACTGTGTGTTGCATTCTTGATCAAGATACTTTATTTCATGTTGCCCCAGTTCACTCAGCTGTACAAATGAGGTGTGACATCACTAGTAGATGGAAACTGAAAGAAACTCATCATGTGTGTGTGTGTGTGTGTGTGTGTGTCTCATTGTGTCTGTATTTGTCTCCTACCACTGTTTGACAACCAGTGTTGATGTGTTTATGTCCCTGTAACTTAGCAGTTTGACAAAACAGACTGATAGCATGGCTGCAGTTTAATGAGTGAAACAAGTAAAAGATAAACTTAATCCAAGATAACCAGAAGCACATACTTCAAACAGCTTGAATAACATTAAATAAATTACAAATTCAATATCTGAGAATTATTTGTCCAAATACCAAAAAAAAAAAAAAATACAAAAGCTAATTCTTTCTAAGTTTTAATATAGAAAATATATTTTTAACTTCCAGTACTTATTAATAAATGATAGAGGGGAAAAAAAGTCACTAATGATCAGTGTAAGGAGCTGAATTTGGCAGAGATTCTAGAACTAATTGCTGATGAATTAAATAATAAAATAAAACATGTCAGATCTGTTTTATGTAATATGGGAAATAGATTTTAAATACTCACACAGACGTGTGCACAAACACACAAACAATGTAAACAAACAAATACACACACTGGATATTTATAAACACACACATAATACTATGTGCTTGCATAGCCATGTAGTACAGAAGTTTGCTTTGCAATCCTGTATCTTCAGGTTCAATCCTTGTGAGAGGATTTGGTAGATGGAAACTGAAAGAAACCCATTGTATGCGTGTGTGTCTTTGTGTCTGTGTCTCCCACCACTGCTTGACAACTGGTGTCGGTGTGTTTACATCCCTGTAATGTAACAGTCTAGCAAAAAAGACTGATAGGATAGGTACCAGGCTTAAAAAGAAATTAAGTAACAGGGTCAATTCATTCAACTAAAATTGCTAAAGGCAGTGTCTCAGTACAGCCACAGTCTAATGGCTGAAACAAATAAAACATAAAAGATAAAAGATAAACGACTTTGATTTGAGGCATCATAGCTGAAAGTGAAAGAGTGAGTAGAAGGCTATGAGCACAGATCAATTTAGAGTACGTGACATGATCATGGTGATTGCAAGAGAGGCCAAGGAAAACTTGGTTTGACAATAATTGATGGCTAATTTCTAAAGGAGACTATATCTATTGAGAAGATGGTTTTGATA